>NC_058084.1:232353331-232653331 GCF_014858855.1 Bufo gargarizans
AAGGGAGGGAGGGGGGAGAAGAGAGGGACAAGGGAGGGAGGGAGGGAGGGAGAAGAGAGTGACAAGGGAGGGAGGGGGAGAAAGAGAGTTGAAAGGGAGGGACAGGAGGGGGAGAAGAGAGTGACAAGGAAAGGGAGGCCGGGCAGAAAGAGACGTGAACCAAGGGAGGGAGGGGAGAGAGAAAGAGAGTGACAAGGGAGGGAGGGGGCGAGAAAGGAGAAGAGAGTGACAGGAGGGAGGGAGGGGGGGAGAAGAGAGTGACAAGGGAGGGAGGGGGAGAGACAGACGAGTGACAAGGAGGGAGGGGAAGAAGAGAGTGACAGGGAGGGAGGGTGGAGAAAGACGAGAGTGACGAGGGAGGGGGGAGAAAGAGTGACAAGGGGGGGAGCGGGGAATTTCTTAAATGATCCTGAGGGTTATGGAACAAAAAAGTCAAGTCGAAGACCCAAAAAAATGTCATCAGTACTGAGCCGGAGGATCCAATTGGCTGTCCGTCAAGACACTGGACAATCCTCGACCCAAATTAAGGCCCTTACTTGTGCTGACTGCAGCCCCATAACCATCAGACGGCATCTGAGACTGAAGGACTTCAAAAACAAAAAACGTCTTCAAAGATCTCGTCTCCTTGAACACCACAGAACTGCTCGTTTGGACTTTGCAAGAGAGCACCAAACATGGGACATTCAAAAGGTGGAAGAAAGTTTTATTCTCTGATGAGAAAAAAATTTATGGTCCTGATGGTTTCCAACGTAACTGGCATGACAAGCAGATCCCACCTGAGATGTTTTCTACGCGCCACAGTGGAGCGGGCGCCATAATGGTCTGGGGTGCTTTTTCCTTCAGTGGAACAATGGAGCTTCAGGAAGTGCAGGGGTGTCAAACAGCCGCTGGCTATGTCCAGATGTTTCAGAGAGCATTCCTCATGACTGAGGGCCCTCGTCTGTGTGGTAACAACTGGATTCTTCAGCAGGACAAAACTACAGTACACAATGCCCGCAGGACAAGGGGCTTCTTCCAGGAGAATAACATCACTCTTTTGGCCCATCCTGCGTGTTCCCCTGATCTAAATCCAATTGAGAACCTTTGGGGATGGATGGCAAGGCAAGTTTACAAAAATGGACAACAGTTCCAGACAGTAGATGGTCTTAGTGCGGCCTTCTTCACCACTTGGAGAAATGTTCCCATTCACCTCATGGAAACGCCTGCATCAAGCATGCCGAAACAAAATTTTGAAGTAATAAACAATAACGGCGGAGCTACTTATTACTGAATTCATGTTTGGAAGTTGGATTTCTGTTTTGAGGGGGGGGGTTATATTTTTTTGGGGAGGTGTGGTCCTAAACTTTTGATCAGCTGAAAAACAGCCTGTTTCAGTGTATTCATTGTTTTCATTAAATTGAATGCTCAAAAAATGTTTTGTCTCACTCCCATTTCTTCTTGTTGCATGTTGAAGCTCTACTTGGAACCTTGTTTTTTTTGCAGCGGTGTGATGACGTGAACAGGTCGCGTCTCACTCTCCCGACCTCCCCCCACTAGCCTCCTCCCTCCGTGCACCTGACTTCGCCCGAACAGCTGATGTCCTGGACGCTGGGTGCTGCGGCACTGCGGTCATCTCCTCCGGCTGTCCTGTGTAAGTGGGGCGCGTGGCTTCTCTGGCTCTCGGCTGCTGGCTGTTCCGCTGATTCTGGCGGGGTGCCGCTACCTGGGTGCTCCCTCTCTGCTTGCGGTCGCGGGGATTCTCTGCCTCCTTTCTTCACTGTCTTCGGCTTCCTGATCCTGGTACGTGGTGCCCGCGTGGATCTGGCTGCGCTGTTGGTTTGCTTGTAGCCTGCCCTCTGCTGGTGACTCGTGGGATCCTATGTCTGCTGCCTTTTTCCACTGACCTGGATTTTCGTCTTCCCGGCTTTAAGTGGGCATTTGGATAGCTATTTTCCAGATTTTCTGGACTATTTGCCATCTGGGCTATTACTGTTTGGGCAACCAGAGAGGACTATTTGCCCCTCCATTCTGCCGGCTCTGAAAATACCTGCTTGACTGGCGGCGTACACCGGGATTGTGGCTGCTCCGGATACGTGAGAATACTGTTATCTGTGATTCTATTTTTGTTGTTTTTTTTTTGTTGTTGTTACTGTCATGGTCTTACCTTCTTGCTGCTCTCCTTCGTTTGACATGTGCTGGCGGCCATCTTGGTTTCTGGGTTTCTTGTAGCCTCCCACCCTGCGGCTTCTCCTTCCCACTGGGAGGAGCTGGATGCCTAGCTCATATATATAGGAGGTCTGTGGCTTCAGTTACTTGCTGTAATGCCGCCGACGCGACGGCCTTTGCCTTGCCTGCTGCGGTCCTTGCGTTCCACCGTGGAACGCGGAAGTTGCACCAACTCCGGCCTGTGACGCGGCGGCTGCGTTCCACGGTGGAACGCGGAAGTCATCCGGACCAATCCGAAGGTCCTCTTGTACTTCCTGGTTCTGATTTAAAGGGGCTGGTGAGGCGGCACGGCGTGCTGTGAAAGTAGTCAGTTCGCCTGCTGCCTCACCACCTGTGTACAGGACCTGGGAACCGATTCTCGCACCACTAGATCCGCTCCAGCTACCACGCTATCTTCTGCGGTACGGATCCGCAACACCACGGGACCCGCTCCAGCTACCACCCTATCATCTGCGGAACGGATCCGCACACCACCGGACCCGATCCAGCTACCACGCTATCGCCTGAGGAACGGATCCGCACCACCACCAGAACCGCTCCAGCTACCCCGCTGCAATCCAGAGGACGGATCCGCTCACCACTCCAACCCTTCTCACCTCCGCAATACCATCCAGAAGACGGACCCACTCTGCTCTGAACCTACAGTCCGCAGCGGAGTCTCCATCATCGCAAGGCCGCTGCCAACCGCAAGTACCCTCTCTGCCAGAGAGCACGTCTCCTTACATACATTGGCTAAGATAACGGTGTAGGGTTCCTGCTGAGTGGCCTCTATTAACCCCGCGACACCTACCGCACACTAGTATACTAACCCCAACCCGCAGTCTATGAAGCAATAGTACTGGGTAACCGAGTTGTTTCCTTTTGACCACGTGATGGTAGAATCTCAAACTCACCGTTAAGGTTGTGAGTGACGCCTGAGATTCATATCTGATTGGTCCTAATTAACTCCGCGGTTGAGATCCATTGTTGAAGATTCGTAGGCGTGACAGTATCACAGCACCACATAAAAATGGATCCAGCGGAACTCGCTAGACATATGGTTTCCTTGTCCCAAAGATTGCGTGCTTTGGTTGCCCAAAACACAGGTGCTGCACCTCCCAGAGAGGGACCTGAACCTAAGGTCTGTGCCCCCGAACCCTTCTCCGGGGATAGGAAACTATTCCGTCAGTTCATAAGTTCGTGCAGACTCATGTTTGATCTGCGTCCACGCACTTATTACAACGACCGTATAAAGGTTCTCACACTCATTTCCTACCTCAAAGGGGAACCCCGAGCCTGGGCCGAGACCTACTTTGATGAAGAGGATGAGGTCCTAGATTCCTTTCCCAGATTCATGGAGGCCATGGCACTCCTCTATGATGACTCCAGTAAACAATTGACCGCAGAAACTGCCATCAGAGCACTTAAACAAGGCCGCCGACCAGTCGAAGATTATATAGCCGAGTTTAAACGGTGGGCCAGGGAGACTGAGTGGAATAACCTCAGCCTCCGCAACCAATTCCGCCTCGGCCTTTCTGAGGCCTTAAAGGATGAGATTGCCCGTGATGAGTTACCTCCCACCTTGGACGACCTAATCCAACGCTCTGTTACTATTGACCGCCGTCTCCGCGAACGGAGAGCTGAGAGAGTCTTTTCCCCTACACCAGCTGTAAGAGGAGCCAGATCTTCCCCTAAAGAGGAGCCAATGGAGCTAGGAACCTTGCGAGGACCCCTCACGACGGCTGAAAAAACCAGGAGACGCACTCTGAACCTATGTCTCTACTGTGCCTCCCCTGACCACGTAGTAGACGACTGCCCGGCGGTTAAAAAGAAGACAGAAGGTAGGGAGATACATATCTGCAAACTGACACATAGTCTCTGCCACCGCAATTCTTACATATATATTTCTCTCAGTCTACAGTGGGATACCGAGAGGATCACCATCAAGGCCATGATAGACACCGGAGCCTGTGGCAACTTTATAGATTCACATCTGGTTAAGTCCAATAAAATACCCCACACCTTGAAGCAGAACCCGGTCTCAATTACTTTTTTAGATGGGTCCACATCCCCATCAGGACCAATCTCTCATCACACCCAACCACTGCTCGTGGCCTGTGGAGAGGGTCACACCGAGCACCTTATGTTTGATGTTATTTCCTCTCCCATGTTCCCTGTAGTATTGGGGCTTCCCTGGATCCGACTTCACCAACCTTCTCTCCTCTGGCCTAAAGGGGAGGTGCAGTTGGATTCCCACTACTGTACCTCCACTTGTTATCCAAACACTGCCCTCATGCAGGTCGCTCCCACGGGGCTACCTCCTCATCTCGCTGAATTTGAAGACGTTTTCAGCCAATCTGGTGCAGCCACACTTCCCCCACATAGACCCTATGACTGCCCTATTGACCTCATTCCCGGCAGTCCTCTTCCTACGGGCCGCATTTATCCTCTCTCCCAACCAGAATTAGTCCACCTGAAGGCCTACTTAGACGAAAACTTAAAAAAGGGGTTCATTAGGCCCTCAACCTCACCTGCTAGCGCAGGGATGTTCTTTGTGAAAAACAAAGATGGCGGATTAAGGCCAATAATTGACCCCAACCCGCAGTCTATGAAGCATTAGTACTGGGTAACCGAGTTGTTTCCTTTTGACCACGTGATGGTAGAATCTCAAACTCACCGTTAAGGTTGTGAGTGACGCCTGAGATTCATATCTGATTGGTCCTAATTAACTCCGCGGTTGAGATCCATTGTTGAAGATTCGTAGGCGTGACAGTATCACAGCACCACATAAAAATGGATCCAGCGGAACTCGCTAGACATATGGTTTCCTTGTCCCAAAGAGTCGAGACCCTGTCTGCCTCCATGCAGGACCTACAGCTGGAGAACCAGAGATTGCGTGCTTTGGTTGCCCAAAACACAGGTGCTGCACCTCCCAGAGAGGGACCTGAACCTAAGGTCTGTGCCCCCGAACCCTTCTCCGGGGATAGGAAACTATTCCGTCAGTTCATAAGTTCGTGCAGACTCATGTTTGATCTGCGTCCACGCACTTATTACAACGACCGTATAAAGGTTCTCACACTCATTTCCTACCTCAAAGGGGAACCCCGAGCCTGGGCCGAGACCTACTTTGATGAAGAGGATGAGGTCCTAGATTCCTTTCCCAGATTCATGGAGGCCATGGCACTCCTCTATGATGACTCCAGTAAACAATTGACCGCAGAAACTGCCATCAGAGCACTTAAACAAGGCCGCCGACCAGTCGAAGATTATATAGCCGAGTTTAAACGGTGGGCCAGGGAGACTGAGTGGAATAACCTCAGCCTCCGCAACCAATTCCGCCTCGGCCTTTCTGAGGCCTTAAAGGATGAGATTGCCCGTGATGAGTTACCTCCCACCTTGGACGACCTAATCCAACGCTCTGTTACTATTGACCGCCGTCTCCGCGAACGGAGAGCTGAGAGAGTCTTTTCCCCTACACCAGCTGTAAGAGGAGCCAGATGTTCACATGCTTCTAAGACTGCTGCTGCTTCTGGTTCCTGATCCTGGCTTCGTCTGACTACCCTGCTGGTTCCTGATCCAGACTTCGTCTGACTACCCTGCTGGTTCCTGATCCAGGCTTCGTCTGACTACCCTTCTGGTTCCTGACCTCTGGCTTCGCAAGACCCTGCTTCGGTTTAGCCATCCGTTTGGACTTTTGCCTTACAGCTTGATTTTCAATAAAGCCTTCTTATTTCTACTTATCTCCTGTTGTACGTCTGGTTCATGGTTCCATAACAGTTACCTTGCTAACTTCCCTGCTATCCCGAAGTGAAATCTCTGGTTCTGTCTCTTCCCCCAGGTGTTATCTGGAGAGGAGGGGATAGAGGGGCGCTATGGCGCAGGAGAGGAAAGGAAAGGGTCAAGGGAGAAAGGAAGGAAAGGGGAAAAAGTATTATTAAAAAAAAAAAAAAAGAAAAGAAAAGGAGAGAGGAAGGGAAGGAGAAGAAGGAGAGAAGAAGAAGAAAAATAAAAAAAAAGGAAAAATAAAAATAAAAGGAAAAGGGGAAGGAAATAAGGTGAGAAAATGGCCCAAAGCGACGGTCAGTGGATTCTTCTGCAATAAAACACGGGTCAAAGACTCCAGAGAACAAAATTGACAAGTTTTTAAAATCGCCCCTTCTAAGTGAAAAGAACTTAGTCAAAACGAAACTCTCTGCTAATGTGAAAAAATCTGCTAAAAATCCCCAAACTGACGAACTATCTGATGACGGATCAGCAGAGGCAGGTCAGGAGGCAGGAGAGGAAAGCCTCTCCGCACAATCGAGAGTTGAATATGACCCTGCACTTTTGAACAAAATTCTTTGCGCCCTGGAAAATAACAGCATCTTAGTGCAAGGGATGTCTACTCAATTAGGCTCAGTGCAGAGTGATATTACTTTAATAAGAGAAGATTTGGCAAAGATCCGCGACAGAGTCCTCAATGTCGAAAAAATAGTTGACTCTTTGCAAACCGATATAAATACGTTAAAGTCTAAAACTGCGCTTCTCGCCTCAGAAAACCAATTATTACAAAATAAGCTGGAGGATCTTGAAAACAGGTCAAGGCGAAACAATGTTCGCATAATTGGTTTCCCAGAAGGAGATGAACGTCGACATCTAGAGGAACAACTTAAAGATGCGGTCTTAAACAACCTTGGTAGCGACTATTTTTCCTCTATGTTTCAGATAGAAGGGCCCATCGAATCCCGGGAGGCAAACCTATCCCAGGGAGGCCGCCGCGTGTAATTTTAATGAAATTACTATTGTCTGCTGACAGAGACATGTTATTGTGAAGAGCAAGAGAATGTACACCTATCGAATATCAGGGCACCAAACTGCTCTTTTTTCCTGACTTTGCTCGGTAGACCCAGGAAAAAAGAAGAAACTTCAGAGAGATAAAGAAACGCCTGGCGTCTAAAGACATTAAATACTCCCTACAGTATCCAGCGAAACTAAGAGTGATCTATAACGGGACTTCCCAATTTTTTGAAAAACCACAACAAGTGCTAGACTGGATGGAGCAAGTGGGCATATGATATTGTGCAATATTATGATGGAGGGGATGGAGGCGAGGTGGGGTTGGGGTAGGGGAGAACGGCCGGAGGTTAGAGGTTCGCTGACTAGTTCGGGCGGATCAACGGAGAGAGGGGATGGGAGGGAGAGGGAGTCCACCTTGCAGGTTTGGGGTTATTTTTTTCTCTTTTTTTTCTCTTTTTTTTTTTTTTGTATTGTGATTGATGTCTACTAGAATTGTATCTTGGAATGTTAGAGGGCTCGGGGAAAGGGCCAAAAGGCAAGCTATTATGGATGCATTAAAAAGATATCTTCCAGCAATCATTTGTCTAGTAGAAACCCATCTTACCAAAGAAACCGTGTCCCGCCTGACAACGGGATGGTATTCTCAAGTCTACCACTCCACCTTCAGTGGATCCTCTAGGGGTGTTTCAGTTCTGATTCATAACTCTGTAGATTTTATCCTGATAGAATCTTACATAGATGATCAGGGCAGATTTATTTTTTTGTATGGTAAGGTGCATGGTTATAGCTATATCCTTGCTTTCTTCTATATATCTCCGCCATTCTCAATGTATCCACTAACCCAGCTATTGCTCTTTTTGGAAAAGAGACCAGATTGTCGTCTAGTTCTGATGGGGGATTTTAATGCGGTCATGGACCCCAAAAAAGATAGATTTACATTAGATGCAGAATTGGGGAGGAATCTCTGTAACTCCCTGCTGTCTCAGTTCTGCTTGGAGGTTGGAGTGGTGGATATATGGGAACATCTTGGCGGAGGAAAGAGAATATACTCCTGCGTTAGCAGGGGAGATAGAGCAATGTCTAGGATTGACTTAGCATTCACTAATGAGAGTAATCTGAGTAACATCTGGAAAATACGATATGGAATAAGAACAGTTTCGGACCACTCACCAGTACTAATTGAGGTGCGCACCAGGGAGAATAAGGAGAATAGGAGGCTAGGATTCAAGTTGAATCCATATTGGCTCACCACTATGGACAACCATCAGTCCATTAAAATATTGATATCCTCCTTTTGGGAGGTGAATCTCCCCTCTGCTAACATCAATATAGTATGGGATGCTCTGAAAGCATATTTGAGGGGGGTTTTTATAAGTGAGATTGCTGCAGTAAAGAGAACATTTAAGAAAAAAAAGGAGGAATTAGTTAAGACTGCTGCACTTACAACTGAGCGATTTACCAATCAGCCTACCGAATACAACAGGAAAGAAATGCAGAAGGCGAGCGCCTCCTTGGAGAAATACGTAATTGAGAAAGCAAATCAGAGTATTCTTTAAGGGGTTAAAGTATTTTTCAGAGTCTGGACGCCCTGGTAAGCTTTTGGGTAGAATAATTACACAACAAGATAAGAAGAATAAACCTATTCTTTCGATTCGTAACCCAGAAGGGGAAATCATAGTGGATTCAGAAGGGATTAGGGATACCTTTCTAAAATACTTTGCTCAGATATATAGATCCTCTCCTGGCTTGTCATATGACCTGGCGAGGCGGTTCTTGGAGAGGATTCCATTGTCGACCCTAAATACAGCTGAAATAGAATATTTGGAAGAGGAGTTGCAGGAGGCTCTGGGGTCTAGCTCGGGGAACTCATCGCCAGGGTTAGACGGCCTTCCATACGAATTTTACCGCAAGTACAGCGATGTGATTCTTCCTCAGATGCTGGAGGTTTTGTCTCAAGCAACACAGGGAGGGGACTTACCATGTTCTATGACGGAGGCTCTCATTGTTTTAATCCCTAAAAAGGATAAAGACCCAGTAGAATTGAGCTCCTATAGACCAATCTCCTTATTAAACACTGATGCTAAGTTACTATCAAAAGTTTTGGCTAGGAGGCTTTCTCTGGTTTTGGACCGAGATTTATGGCGATGGTTCAGCTACTATACAATGCTCCAGGTGCTAGGATTAGGATCAATGATATGATGACAGAGAGGTTTACTTTAGGAAGAGGTACCCGTCAAGGCTGTCCCCTTTCTCCCCTTTTATTTAATATTTACATTGAACCCTTGCCAGCTAGTATAAAGCAAGATTCGAGGGTGGCTGGTTTTGGTACAATGGGGAAGCATGACCGTGTATCCCTCTACGCAGATGATATCTTGGTTTTTCTCCAACAAACAGAAACTACACTTCCGCGTATAATGGATCTGGTTGGTCTTTTTTCCGACTCGGCCGGTTTGGAGATCAACTGGGAGAAGACTGTACTCCTCCCTATAGACGAGCTGCGAGGAGATTGGGGTAACCAGCTAACGATCTCTGATTCAATAAAGTACCTGGGGATAACAGTTTCTGCCAAACCTCAGGAATACCTACAGCTCAACTTGATTCCCTTGTTGATAAAGCTGAGGGCCAAAATTAAGATATGGCAAAAAATTCTAGGTTGGGGAAGATCTTATTAGTCTGGTCTTTTCTATTGGAATTGTAAATCTGAATTATGTGAAACTATAATTGAGTATTGGAGTATCTCTAGGAGTGCTGGGGGATGGCAGGACCCACCGTTACCCAAGAAAAGGGTTAATACTTTATACTTCTTCTTGATCTTTCTATGGGGTTGTGTGGCTTATGGACGGGGGTCCGGGGCTCGGAACCTGGAGGGGCTGGGTAGCAGGTGCGACCCGAGTAGCGGCTCTTCCTGTCAGACATGGGGTTGGACTGTGGGCAGAGATATGACACATGTGTGGTATGGGTGCTACTACGCGTCCTTTTAATGGGACAGAGTCCGTTTGGCTATGTCTCTGCCCATATTTTTCTCTTTTTCCTTGCTGTCAGTGACTGCCGTGTGACACTCGATCTGGGTTTTCTGGCATAGGAGACACGGCTATGCAGGGTATTAATATTCAACTTTTAAGCATATGGGGACGAGGCTGTAAAATATACGAGTGGGTTTTCCACCGTTGTGACAGAAGACTGCTGGACCCCCTTTCCCGCCTTATGAAAGGTTTGGGATTAAAGATTGCTGTAAGCTGGGTGTGCATGGTTGGTGTATCAGGTGACTGGATGTATGATTGTTAATCCTGCCGATTGTGCCCACCCATGCTCGGAAGTGGGCGCGCATGGCGTGCGCTTGCTGTCTATCGGCCGTCTGGGTGCGGGCCTCTGATCCCCGCCTTGTATAGAGAATACTATGTCAGGGGGGAGGTTTCGGGCGTCCGTTTGAGCAAGCTCCGGACGTTGGGTGGAGCCTGCTTTTCCCCCAGCATGTGAGTTCCCCATTTGATTTTCAATATTTATTTAATCATGGACACTGATATGAAATTATTGTTAATTATGTTCATAAATTAGAATTGACGGACCTATGAAATTCATAATATCATGGATGTAACATTGAGATGATTTTTTAGTGCAACGAATAAAAAAATTTTTTTTTTAAAAATAAAAAATATATATGATTTTTTGCCATTTTTCAAGTGGTCTTAAGCTTTTGATCCGGACTGTACAAGCAGAGCCCCTCGACAGAGTGGAGAAGGTGTCAGCAGTAAGTTTGTGTTGACGTCACTGATTTTGCCCTTCCTCTGATCTGTCAGAATAATAACTTTTGATCAGGACTGTATAAGCGCTTAATAGAACAGGGTCTGTAGACATCTATGTGGAATAAGCTGACGACGGTGTAAAAGGAGTGCGCTTCTTTTTTTAAATGTAGCAGCCAGGACACCAGGTAACCCCGTGGCACACTAACTTTTACAAGGGCGCAGCCACATTGCTCATGCAGGGAATTTCAAACTAGCATGAGCCATACATTTTTGCACAATGCCAGAAACAAAAACAAAATTAAAATTATATTAAAAGCATTGCAAATGATAAATCCATACATTATAGTGTTTATAGTGGTCTTGTGTAGCTACACACAATCATAACCCATCTCTTATTTGTCAGAGACAACTATCATAATACATTTTATAAGGTATTTTAACCAATTATATAGATTTTTTTAATATTCGATATTTGAGGAATTTTACCCATATATCTTAGATGAACTCCAAACCTAAAAATAAATAATAGCGAGAAGATAAATGACTCCAAATTTTTATGCTGTAGGGTTATATGAAACGTGTAGGAAGCATAGTGTTAATTTCCTACTGATCTCTTTCATTATTATCCATGGCTGAGGACATGAAGTTTATCCAATAAGGCATGAGTTAACAATCCTAGTAGTCTCCTTCTGTAGACAGCTGTATAACAGCCAGACATAGAATTATGAGGAGGAGGGTGAAAATGGCTAATCCAATGGGACACACAGAAAAAAAAAATGAGTATTACACTCACTGGTAATCAATTTTCCTGGAAGTCTCCATGACAGCACATCTGAAATTGCCTTCCTCTGATAGGACGGAAAGAACACAGAGGTTAAATCCCCACCCGTTCCTCCCCTCTCCAGTGTATTGAAAAGAAGTTACTAAAGAAGCGGAACTCTACATATGCTATTTGCAAGATTAACACAATAAACTATCATATAAAAAAAATAAAAAGGGTTGGTGCTGTCATGGAGATTTCCAGGAAACCAGATTACCAGTGAATGTAATACAATTTTTTCCAGTCATCTCCATAACAGCACACCTGAGATCTACCAATGATCACATATATAGAAGGGGGGGGGGGGGGGGGGTGACAGTGCTACATCCTCATTGGCAAGAAAATCTTGTAATGTTTTTAGAATGTATGGGTTATTTTCCATTTGGCTGCCCTGCAGGTTTGTTAAATTGAAGCAGAAACCCTTTATGCCCAAGAGACTGAAACAGCCCTAGTAAAGTGGGCTCTGAGACCAACAGGGACTGGTTTGTCCCTAGCTCTATAAGTCTCCATGATGGCTAAGTGAATCTATCTTGATATGGAAATTTTAGCAGCAATTTTTCTCTTGTTTGCACCTCAAAACTGAATTCGACTTCGGATCTAGTGTTGAGCGAAGCAAGCTTCTGATCATACTCATAACTAAGACCAAGCTTACCCCTTATCAATTTAGTTGCTCTTGATCGTACTTTTTCCTGCTCCAGGGCATCCTTTCTATGGACTGGTGCCCAGAACTGAACATTCCAGATGAGCCCACACCAAAGTTTTGCAAAGTGGTAATATTACATCCCTATCCTGTGATTCACCTAGCCTTAGAAACATCAGATTGACATTGTATGCTATAATGTGCAGGTACCCCCAAATTCTTCTCTCGAAGTGACTATCCTAGTGTTACTTCCCTTAGGACATATGATGCATGCAAATTATTACTACACAAATGTATAACTTTACATTTATCCACATTGAACCTTATTTGCCAAATTGATACCCAAACACTCAGAGTGTCTACTGTAAGTCAGCTTGTAATTTATGGACATCTTCCATAGACTGCACAATAGCTTGGTGTCATCTGCAAAAATAGAAACAGTACTATTAATCCCATCCTCAATATCATTAAAAAATTAGCTAAAGATCCAGCAATGAACCTTGGGGCACACCACTTATAACCTTTATATAACTTATGACCATTCAGAATAGACCACAACTCTCTGGACATGGTCCTGCAGCCAGTTATCAATCCAAATTCAAACTATACTTTCTAAGCTTATAGACCTTATTTTACCTATTCAGTTTCAAGCCACAGAAACTGTAAGCGAGGTTTGCAAGTGCAGCGAGGGTTGCTGAGAAAGCAGATCTGATAAACCAGATAAAACCCAATCGAGGTTCCAAGGGAGCATCAGATTTTTTTATTTCAACCTATCCACAGCTCTAAGGAACGTAGCTATTCAGATGACTCCTGCAACTTGTTGTCATAGAAGGCACTAAGGGCAGATACCTGGACCGTAAGGGGTACTAGGGACAAGTATGATATCAAGGCCTTCCTGAAGAAAATCCAGTATCTGAGAATCATCCAGAATTGCTTGATCAAAATAATCTCCTCCATTCCAGGATACAAAGTTTCCTATCAAGAAGAATAGTTTGAATTACTTTTTTTGACAATCCCTCTCTTATGAGTATCTATTTTGCGTTATCTAAGCCGACAGATGAAGGTTCCCTAAATTGTGATAATTTAGGGTCCCTGGGATAGATCATTGCAACCTTCTTGAAGTATTATTAGTTCCTCCAGAGTTTTTTCAGAAGAGCGAAACAACTTCTCTTTCAACAAAAGGGAGCTATGAAATTTACCATACAACTCTCTTTCTGGAATTTCTGTAGAACTATCCAGATAAACAGAATTGGTGTATAGGCACAAGCAAGCTTAAAATTATGGTCCCTGGGATTGAGAGAAAAACTTTACTTTCTTGATTCTTCCTTGATGCGAAGAGATTCACTTCCCTTTCATTTGGAAATGTTCTGTGACAAAGTGACTATTCTCAGAGATCTAAAGTCTGCAGACTGAGAAAGTGCACCTTGGCATTTAGTGTCCCCTTTAGATAAACTGCATCTAGGGATAACACCCACTTGACTGGAGGTGGCTGTGTCTTGCACCGCCTAATAAAGAATGAATGCAACCGCTGTTGTGTTGTCTGAATATATAAGGACGTGGAGGTTACTGATTATGTCCTCCATTATTTACATTTCAAGGGATTTCCAGATTGCTAATAGTTCTCATCTCAATCATTGAATTTCAGGGACCAAGTGCTCTGACAAGGCATTAGGTTGGTATGGGCCCTTGCACTTGCCAGGCACTTGCATCCGTAAATATGGAAATTACTTGTTCCCGAGTCCATGGAACTCTTTTCTTTAGAATGTGGGTTCAAAAACACCATCTATGTAAGGTCTTTACACAGAGAGGGACAGCTTATGAAACAATATGGAAATTTGACGAATCCCCTAATCATCTGCTGAAGGGATACCACTTTCTCTGATAGTAATAGAGGCTGTTAGTTTACAGAGTCTAGAACAACCCTGAGAAACCTCTTCTACAAATCTGCTCCCAGGTCTTTTTCCCAGCTGACTATCCAACCAAGGGATTTTAAAAGGCACATTGCAGTCCGCAATAAATATGGATGATATCCGTGTGCATTCCGTATTTTGCAGAATGGAACAGCTGGCCCTTCATAGAACAGTACTATCCTTGTCTGTAATTCAGACAATAATAGGACATGTTCTATTTTTTTGCGGATGGGAAATACGGACATACTGAGATGGAATTTCCACAACTTCCGTGTTTTTTTTTTTGCGGACCCATTGAAGTGAATGGTTTCGCATATGGTCCCCCA
The DNA here is from genome assembly GCF_014858855.1 of Bufo gargarizans. NCBI lineage: Eukaryota > Metazoa > Chordata > Amphibia > Anura > Bufonidae > Bufo > Bufo gargarizans. The sequence continues at coordinate 232,367,731 of NC_058084.1, forward strand.
AAAAAAACGGAACGGACCCGGAAAGAAAATACGTTTGTATGCATGAGCCCTTAGAGCTGTCACAACTTCTGACATTGTTTGTCTTCAGTCCCTTGTATATTTAACAAAATAAAGTGTTGAACCCCTTTGATGGGATTGCAAATCTTACACTTTTGGGATGACTGATGTTTTAGAATACAGTGATATGCAATCTAACATTGCCATTACCACATTTTATGTATGAGGCATCCTCCTGGGATTTCTTAAGGGGCGACTCTTTCACCACTCCTGACATGTCTGTTTTAATAGCTTTATGCATTCCCCATGTACTAACAATTCTGAAGCATCTATTCTTATGCCTGTATGTTGCCCCATTCCACTATTATTTCTACCAGAAGTTATGAATGAATTGCTATTACATAGGAAATGCATGTGGCTATTAAAACAGACATGTCAGGAGCAGTGAAAGGTCCTCTTTAACTATGCAGCATTCTGAAAAGGTAAAGAGGTACACTTGAAGACTATTAAAACTGGGTCATCTACTTTAAGAACAAAGTCCCAGTCATTACAATCAGTTACGACAAAAGGATAATGCCTTTCAGACCTCGGAATGAAAGACCCTTTTTTTTTCAGTTTACTAAACTTTGACTTAATCATCTTCTGAATATTGTCAGGTATAGGGAACACATGACCCCAGCCATTCACCCTAGCAATCCAAAAATTTCGTCCTGAACCTACCAAGGGTTTTTTGGAACCTTCATTAAATCAAACAGAGCTACTATTAAAAATGAATTAATCAGTATCTACAGAGTCCTCTTCTGAGGAAACATTAATATTTTTACCCTCATCAATCTGTGATATATTATTATTATTTATTTGAAAGCGCCATTAATTCCATGGTGCTGTACATCCAGCTGGGCTTACACAGAAATATAAAACTGACTGAGATAGAGGACCCTGCCCGCAAGAGATTATAATCTATAAGGGAAGGGGAGAGCATAGTAGGTGAGGGTATATAGAGAAAAAAAAAAGAGATTTTGTCCAGCTTGTGGTTGTGGTAATCCAAGGCTTCTTTATTGAAAATTCAGTAAAAAAAAACAGGTACAGAAAGCAGAGTCTACATGTTTCGGGCACGAGACTCCGCCTCGGCCTCCATTTACACTAGCACCTACAGAAAACCAACATCAGGCAATACAATATTACATGCACAATCATGCCATCCCATGCATACCATCAGAAATATACCAAAAGGAGAACTAATTAGAGCTAGAAGAAATTGCAGTGACGAGTCGACATATGAAACAGAGGCGCAAAACATCATAAGTAGACTAACACATAGAGCATATTCGGAAAAAAAGATGAAGAAATGCAGCAGAGACATTCAATACATGAATAGGAATATATTATTGAACACACATATAGAAACAAAGAGACAAAAAATTAGAGAGATATCTAACCAAGAAAGAAAAAATATTTTTGTCACACAATATAGTAAGGAATACACTCAAATTTGTGACATTGTCAGAAAACACTTCCCAGTGCTAGCGTGTGACAAAACATGGGCATCTATGGTACACAATGGCATTAAATGTGCAGCCCGAAAGGCACCTACCATAGCCAATTCTGTCAGCCCATCTCTCTTCAAAAATGACAAATATCAAACAATACAAAACACATGGTTGTCAACAACAGGAAACTATAAATGTAGTCACTCCATTTGCACTTGTTGTAAATACATGAAGATCTGTCAAAACTTTGAATCCACTATTAACGGCCAAGTTTTCAAAATAAAATCCTTTTTAAATTGTAATACCACTTATGCGATTTACTGCATAACATGCACAAATTGCAGGCTACAATATGTGGGATGTACCACAAATGCAATAAAAACACGCATTAGAAAACATATATCAGACATACCGCACCATGAGAACCGCAACATATCTGCGGCAAGTCTCCATTTTGCCATGGTACATGGTGGTGATGTCTCCTATATGTCAGTACAAGGCATTGAAAAGGTTAAAAAAAACAACACGAGGTGGTGACAGAAAAAGGAAACTCTTAAACAGAGAATCATACTGGATTTTCCGACTTGAAAGTCGCCAGCCTCAAGGTTTAAATAAGAAACTGGATCTAATTTTGCAGTATTAACTAATGGCTTATTTCTCCTCCTTTCTTCCTCTATTTCCCATTTCCTGTATATGTATTATTTTATGGACCATATGAATTGTCTTTTTGGCATGTTTTTACTTATGTACACATTTGTAGAGGGGAGGGGTTGAATTTTCAGCTGAATCTTCAGCCTGATTATTTCAGGTGAGAGACCCTCCCCCTCCTCTCTACAAAAGTAACTCACAGTGTATCTGAAACAGTCATGAGTAAGGGCTAAGATTGCATTGTGCCCGAAACATGTAGACTCTGCTTTCTGTACCTGGATTTTATACTGAATTTTCAATAAAGAAGCCTTGGATTACCACAACCACAAGCTGGACAAAATCTCTTTTTTTTTCTCTATATCTCCGTATTTCTCCTGATTCGGGTGAAGGAGCTGTTCCGTGCTATACCAGTGGAATCCCTGGCAGGTGAGAGCTGCTCAAATACTTCTGTTTTCTAGGTGAGGGTATAGGCTGCTCTTGTTGGCTGTGTGGTGGCAGCATGCTCATTGCAGATGGTAGGCTTTCCTGAAAGGGTGGGTTTTCAGGTTACTCTTGAAGCTTTAGATGTTGGGGGTGAACCCGATGTGTTATATTCAGTAACAAACCTGAAAAAGAGTGCTGTTTGGAGGATACACCCGAAGCAGTAGGGTCTACTAGAGAGGACCGGGTAGCCAAGGCAGACCGAATTTCCTCAATCAATATTTTTATATGGTCAATGACTGGGTTTTTGAGACACCACTTTATACTAAACCCCTGTGCAAGGACTGTACTTTTAAACAGAAGTCAAACGTGTAAGAAACAGCTTTTGCATAGGTTTTTGTGTATGTAACACCCCATAGATTTTGTGCAATGATGATGTTTAAAGGGGTTTCCCACTTTGCTAATTCATCCTGAGCTGCAGTCACTCTGCTGGTAACTTCCTGGTTCTGTGCAGATAAGGCTGGGCGGGCTTAGGCAGCTAGAGTGAAGGCGGCCACGCCTCCTTATGACATCACACTGAGAGCTGATTCCTACGTGCTAGTTCATGTGAAAAGTATGACTCACCAGTTTGGCTGGCACCAGGAAGTGTCTGTGAAGCTCATCTCTCCTGCTGTGGACTCACATCAATCTGTGGAGCAATGGTCAGTGATTTTATTGACTACCATTTAGATGACCTGAATACTAACTACACATAAAAGTTTTCATATCTATTCCAAAGCCTATCTGTGCAGCAGAAACTGTAATTTACTGCAGCCCAAATGCATGTCTGCTAGTATCCATATGATTAGTTTTTTTTGTCTCCTATAAAAAAAAAATCACTGAACAGCACAGATGCAGATTTGTTACCATTAGAGCTGTACTACATTAGAGTAATAACGTGCATATTCAACTCAGCCACATATCAGTGTATTACCCTATCTCTTCACCATTCTTTATATGCCATATATTGATAATCCCCACCTCACCAATCACTAAGAATGTACCAGCGCATACCTAGCTCTGCTACATATGCATTTTATGTCAGTCCTACACCTGTAATATCTCTCCACCATTCTTTATATGCCATATATTGATAATCCCCACCTTACCAATCACTGAGAATGTACCAGCGCATACATAGCTCTGCTACATATGCATTTTATGTCAGTCCTACACCTGTAATATCTCTCCACCATTCTTTATATGCCATATATTGATAATCCCCACCTCACCAATCACTGAGAATGTACCAGCGCATACCTAGCTCTGCTACATATGCATTTTATGTCAGTCCTACACCTGTAATATCTCTCCACCATTCTTTATATGCCATATATTGATAAACCCCACCTCACCAATCACTGAGAATGTACCAGCGCATACCTAGCTCTGCTACATATGCATTTTATGTCAGTCCTACACCTGTAATATCTCTAGAATTTAGTTTGCGATGTCTCGATCAAGAAACTTTGGTGACAGCAATGATTACGCAAACAATCAATTATGGAAGAAGTATTGATTATAGAAAACCAAAGTATGTTCAGTTATAACATATATTACTCTTTGCTTTTAGGGCTATTCTACTTTCAGACAATGTGGGCATATCACTAGTATATGCCACCATTGTCTGATAGGCGTGGTTCCAACGGCTTGGACTCAAAGCTATATTGAGAACGTGACCCCGTAAGTGAATGAACGGGGGTACCGCGATTGTGCGGCACGCCTTTCTTTTTTTCTTTTTGGCCTCTGACAATAGCAGAGCGCTTACGCGACTATTTTCGGAGGCCCCATAGAAAAGAATGGAGGGCGGCTGCGCATGCACGCTACGTCATCCATTACTTACGGGCCCACGTTTGCAATATATTTATGTGTTGCAGACGTGGTACCCGACCCTATCAGACAATGTTGGCCTCCTTTTTGTTAAAATAGAATACCCCTTTATCATATTAGTATATTTTCTTCTTGGTAACCAAAATTCACAGTGTAAGGGAATATGATGTTTATAATAGTATGCAATATAGATAAAAGCATAATGTATTACCTAATTTAATTATTTATTTTTTATTTTAAGCTGTCTTAGACTAACAGCATATCGGCAGTTTACTACCTGGATCTATGGATTTCTTGGGAAACATGTACGAATACCTATTCCCTCTTGTGTAACAAGAAGAATAAGGGAGACATTTCCAGACCCAGAAGGAAGATATACTTGTTTCCGATACTATCAGGATGTTCCCCTTGCTTCAGCAGATTTTGATTTGAATTTTTAACTTCTTAAGGACACATGACGTATCGGTACGGCATGTTTCCCGAGTCCTTAAGGACACATGACGTACCGGTACGTCATGTGTTGTTCCGATCACTGCCGTGCGGCCGGCTGTGATCGGAACAAAGTGCCTGCTCAAATCATTGAGCAGGCACCTCGGCTAAATGCGCGGGGGGGTCCCGTGACCCCCCCATGTCCGCGATCGCAACAAACCGCAGGTCAATTCAGACCTGCGGTTTGTTGCGCTTTCTGCAGTTTCTGATCGCTGCGGTCCCTGACCGCGGCGATCAGAAACTTTAGTGTGGCGAAAATATATATTTATCACCCCCCCTGCACCTCTGAATGATTTTAGCCCGGTGGGAGGTGCAGGGGGGGTGTTGCGGGCGGTGGGGGCGGTGCGGGAGGCGGGCGGTGCGGCAGGCGGGATCGCGATCCCCCGCCCGCCTCCTATTGCGTAATCGTTGGTGTACAGTGGGTATACCAGGGTGCCAGCACATTGCTGGCACCCTGGTATAAACGGCTGACATCGGTGATGCGATGTCAGCCGTTTAACCCTTTCCATACAGCGGTCCGTACGGACCGCTGTATGGAAAAAGTTAACAGTAAGAGGGAGCTCCCTCCCTCTCCGATCGGGGGGCTTCAGTGCCTTTGCAGCCCCCCGATGGAGAGGGAGAGAGCCCCCAGACAGCCCCCCCAGAGCCCCGTCCTTACCCTTCCCCGTCTGCGCAGTTCTGACCATAACTGAGCAGACGGGGAAGGTTCCCATGGCAACAGGACGCCTCTCAGGCGTCCTGCTGTCCATGGTGCTGAACAGATCTGTGCTGAAAGCATAGATCTGTTCAGTGTAAGTAAAATATAGTACAGTGCAATATATATTGTACTGTACTGTATTATACAGACATCAGACCCACTGGATCTTCAAGAACCAAGTGGGTCTGGGTCAAAAAAAAAGTGAAAAAAAGGTAAAAATCAAAAAACACATTTATCACGGATTAAAAATTAAAAAAATAAAATTCCCTACACATGTTTGGTATCGCCGCGTCCGTAACGACCTGATCTATAAAACGGTCATGTTACTTTACCCGAACGGTGAACGCCATAAAAATAAAAAATAAAAACTATGATGAAATTGAAATTTTGTCCACCTTACTTCCCAAAAAAAGGTAATAAAAGTGATCAAAAAAGTCGCATGTACGCCAAAATTGTAACAATCAAACCGTCATCTCATCCCGCAAAAAATGAGACCCTACTTAAGATAATCGCCCAAAAACTGAAAAAACTATGGCTCTTAGACTATGGAAACACTAAAACATCATTTTTTTTGTTTCAAAAATGAAATCATTGTGTAAAACTTACATAAATAAAAAAAGTATACATATTAGGTATCGCCGCGTCCGTATCGACCGGCTCTATAAAAATATCACATGACCTAACCCCTCAGGTGACCACCGTAAAAAAATAAAAATAAAAACGGTGTAAAAAAAGCCATTTTTTGTCATCTTACGTCACAAAAAGTGTAATAGCAAGCGATCAAAAAGTCATATGCACCCCAAAATAGTGCCAATCAAACCGTCATCTCATCCCGCAAAAAATGAGACCCTACTTAAGATAATCACCCAAAAACTGAAAAAACAATGACTCTTAGACTATGGAGACACTAAAACATTTTTTTTGTTTTAAAAATGAAATCATTGTGTAAAACGTACATAAATAAAAAAAATTGTATACATATTAGGTATCGCCGCGTCCGTGACAACCTGCTCTATAAAATTACCACATGATCTAACCTGTCAGATGAATGTTGTAAATAAAAATAAAAAAAACGCTGCCAAAAAAGCTATTTCTTGTTACCTTGCCGCACAAAAAGTGTAATATAGAGCAACCAAAAATCATATGTACCCTAAACTAGTACCAACAAAACTGCCACCCTATCCCGTAGTTTCTAAAATGGGGTCACTTTTTTGGAGTTTCTACTCTAGGGGTGCATCAGGGGGGCTTCAAATGGGACATGGTGTAAAAAAAAAACAGTCCAGCAAAACCTGCCTTCCAAAAACCGTATGGCATTCCTTTCCTTCTGCGCCCTGCCGTGTGCCCGTACAGCGGTTTACGACCACATATGGGGTGTTTCTGTAAACTACAGAATCAGGGCCATAAATAATGAGTTTTGTTTGGCTGTTAACCCTTGCTTTGTAACTGGAAAAAAAAATTAAAATGGAAAATCTGCCAAAAAAGTGAAATTTTGAAATTGTATCTCTATTTTCCATTAACCCCTTAAGGACCAGGCTCATTTTCACCTTAAGGACCAGGCCATTTTTTGCAAATCTGACCAGTGTCACTTTAAGTGCTCATAACTTTAAAACGCTTCGACTTACCCAGGCCGTTCTGAGATTGTTTTTTCGTCACATATTGTACTTCATGACACTGCTAAAATTGGGTCAAAAAAGTTATTTTTTTTGCATAAAAAAATACATTTTTTACCAAAAATTTTGAAAAATTAGCAAATTTCAAAGTTTCAGTTTCTCTACTTCTGTAATACATAGTAATACCCCCAAAAATTGTGATGACTTTACATTCCCCATATGTCTACTTCATGTTTGTAGCATTTTGGGAATGATATTTTATTTTTTGGGGATGTTACAATGCTTAGAAGTTTAGAAGCAAATTTTGAAATTTTTGAGAAATCTTCAAAATCCCACTTTTTATGGACCAGTTCAGGTTTGCAGTCATATTGTGAGGCTTAGATAATAGAAACCTCCCAAAAATGACCCCATTCTAGAAACTACACCCCTCAAGGTATTCAAAACTGTTTTTTCAAACTTTATTAGCCCTTTAGGTCTTCCACAAGAGTTGATGGCAGATGGAGAAACAATTTTGAAATTTCTATTTTTTGGAAAATTTTCCAATATAATCAATTTTTTCCAGGAGTAAAACAAGGGTTAACTGCCAAACAACACTCAAAATGGGTTGCCCTGATTCTGTAGTTTGCAGAAACACCCCATATGTGGTCGTAAACTACTGTTTGGCCGAACGGTAGCACATAGAAGGAGGGGAACACCATATGGGTTTTGGAAGGCAGATTTTGCAGGACTGGTTTTGTTTATACCATGTCCCATTTGAAGCCCCCTGTTGCACCCCTAGAATAGAAATTTCAAAAAAGTGACTCCATCTAAGAAAGTACACCCCTCAAGGTATTCAAAACTGGGTTTACAAACTTTGTTAACCCTTTAGGTGTTCCACAAGAGTTAATGGCAGATGGAGAAACAATTTTGAAATTTCTATTTTTTGGAAAATTTTCCAATATAATCAATTTTTTCCAGGAGTAAAACAAGGGTTAACTGCCAAACAACACTCAAAATGGGTTGCCCTGATTCTGTAGTTTACAGAAACACCCCATATGTGGTCGTAAACTACTGTTTGGCCGAACAGTAGCACATAGAAGGAGGGGAACACCATATGAGTTTTGGAAGGCAGATTTTGCAGGACTGGTTTTGTTTATACCATGTCCCATTTGAAGCCCCCTGTTGCAACCCTAGAATAGAAATTTCAAAAAAGTGACTCCATCTAAGAAAGTACACCCCTCAAGGTATTCAAAACTGGGTTTACAAACTTTGTTAACCCTTTAGCTGTTCCACAAGAGTTAATGGCAGATGGAGAAACAATTTAGAAATTTCTATTTTTTGGAAAATTTTCCAATATAATCAGTTTTTTCCAGGAGTAAAACAAGGGTTAACTGCCAAACAAAACTCAAAATGGGTTGCCCTGATTCTGTAGTTTGCAAAAACACCCCAAATGTGGTCGTAAACTACTGTTTGGCTAAACGGCAGGACATAGAAGAAGGGGAACGCCATACGGTTTTTGGAAGGCAGATTTTGCTGGACTGGTTTATTTACACCATGTACCCTTTCAAGCCCCCTGATGCACCCCTAGAGTAGAAACTCCATAAAAGTGACCCCATCTAGGAAACTACGGGATAAGGTGGTTGTTGTTTTGGGACAATTTTTGGGGTAAATTAGATTTTTGGTTGCTCTATATTACTCTTTTTTTGAGGCAATGTAACAAAAAAATGTAATTCTAAAATTGTTTCTACATTCGCTATTTAGTTTTGTGGAACACCTAAAGGGTTAACATAGTTTGTAAAGTAATTTTTGAATACCTTGAGGGGTGTAGTTTCTTAGATGGGGTCACTTTTTTGGAGTTTCTAGTCTAGGCTACATCAGGGGGGGCTTCTAATGGGACATGGTGTAAAAAAAAACAACTGTCCATCAAAATCTGCCTTCCAGAAACCGTATGGAGTTCCCTTCGTTCTATGCCCTGCCGTGCGGCTATATAGCCATTTACGACCACATATGGGGTGTTTCTGCAAACTACAGAATTGGGGCAATAAATGTATAGTTTTGTTTGGCTGTTAACCCTTGCTTTATTACCGGCAAAATGGATTTAAATTTAAATTTTGCCCAAAAATAGGTGTTTTGGCACCGTTTTTATTTTATATTTTTAACACCGTTCATCCGAGGCGTTTGGTAAAAAGTTATTTTTATAGCGACGACTTTTACGCACGCGACGATGCCCAATATGTATGGCTCTCAGACTTTGGAGACACTAAGCAGGCATCCTAAAACTGCGGCCCTCCAGATGTTGTAAAACTACAATTCCCACCATGCCCTGATGATGGCTGTAGGTTGTCTGGGCATGCTGGGAGTTATAGTTTTACAACATCTGGAGGGCCGCAGTTTGAGGATGCCTGCACTAAAACTAATATTTTTTGGGGAAAGAAAAATTGTTTTCGTGTCTCCAAAGTCTGAGAGCCATAGTGTTTTATGTTCTCTAGTGAACTGTTGGGGATTATAAAAATGTAGTACTCCATGGAAGTGTGATACTCCCTGAAGCAATCGATAATGCAGAGGCCCGGATGATCGGGGCACGTGTCACATTGAGTTGTGGTGTCCTTCCGTATCCCCCTCTTGTGACACACTCTGCACTTTTTTTGGGTTCGTCCCTTCTTTCCAGTATGGGGGACCACACCTGGAAAGTGTTGGCCAGGGACGATCCGGGCGCCTCCAGTTCCCGAGGTACTCCGGCCTGCTCTTTCCCGGTCCGAAAAGATCAGGTCTTTGAGGACTGCCTCATAGAATTGGAGGAATGTCCCTGTGCTGCCAGCGCTTCGGGATAGTACAAAAGAGTTGTACATGGCAACCTGCACCATGTAGACCGCAACTTTTTTGTACCATGCCCGGGTTTTGCGCATGGCGTTATATGGCGTGAGGACTTGATCAGAGAGATCAACTCCTCCCATATACCGATTGTAGTCGACGATACAATCGGGCTTGAGGACCGTTGCCGCGGTACCTCGCACAGGGACTGGGGTGGTGCTGTTACCGTGGATTGTGGACAGCATAAGGACATCCCTCTTGTCCTTATACCTGACCAGCAACAGGTTTCCACTGGTAAGTGCACGGGTCTCACCCCTGGGGATAGGTACCTGGAGGGGGTAGGCAGGGAGGCCACATTGATTTTTCCGCACGGTCCCACAAGCGAACGTGGATCTGGCGGCAAGGGACCTGAACAAGGGAATGCTGGTATAAAAGTTGTCCACGTACAAGTGGTAACCCTTATCCAGCAGTGGGTACATAAGGTCCCACACGAGTTTCCCGGTAACACCCAGAGTGGGGGGACATTCTGGTGGTTGAATCCGGGAATCTCGCCCCTCGTACACACGAAATTTGTAAGTGTACCCTGAGGTACTCTCACAAATTTTGTATAGCTTCACGCCATACCTCGCCCGCTTTGTGGGAATGTATTGGCGGAAACTGAGTCTCCCCTTGAACGCAACGAGAGACTCATCAACCGCGACCTCCCTTCCAGGTACGTAGGCCTGCTGAAATGTGGCCCCAAAGTGATCGATGACCGGCCGTATCTTGTACAGCCGGTCATAGGCAGGATCACCTCGGGGGGGACATGCTGCATTATCGGAATAATGCAGACATTTCCGGATGGCCTCAAACCGGTGACGTGTCATGACCATACTGTACAGTGGGGTCTGGTACAGGACGTCCCCACTCCAGTATTGCCTGACACTGGGTTTTTGGACTAGACCCATATGCAGCACGAGGCCCCAAAATGTCCTCATCTCGGCTGCACTGACCGGCGTCCAGCCACCGGGTCTAGCCAAAACTGAGCCTGGGTTTTGAGCGACGAACTGTTGGGCGTACAGATTCGTCTGCTCCACCATCAAATTCACCAGTGGGTTACTGAAAAAAAAACTAAAAAAGTCTATTTCAGTAAACCCCACTGTGGGAATCTGGATTCCAGGATTGCCAGCGAAATCCGGAATCTCAGGCTCAAAGTCCACTGGGGGACACCAGCTAAGTTCATCGGCAGGGGGCTCCGGTGAACTTATTTGGTGGGCCGGGAAACCAGTACGAACCCCAGGGCGGCTCGTACTAGGGTGGGCCACAGGATCCCTAGCATGTGTGGCCCCTGGCTCCGCCTGGCGGCGTCTCCGCTGCCTTGGTGGCTCATCGTCATCCGATGATGATGAGGAGGATGCGGATGACAAAAGGAACGTGGGGTCATCCTCATCCTCACTGGGGCTCTCAGAGTCGGAGGCAATCTGGGCATATGCCTCCTCGGCTGAGAACACCCGGCGGGCCATGGGTGTGTGTGTGTGCGTGTGTATGTGCGTGCGTGTAAACCTTTATTCAATGTGCGTGTGTGTGGGGGCACGGGTGTTCACGTACTAAAAAGTCCAGGCAAAAAAAATGGGCAAGTGTTAGGAAAAGAAAAAAAAAAAAAAAAGTTCAAACTTGCTGATCTGCGGTTCAACGCTGATCAGCGGTCGGTGGGGTGGTGGGGCGGGCGGGCGATGCGCTAACAGTGGACGGACGCTAAAAAGTGCCGGCCAGTCAGCGCACACAGAAAAAAAAAAAATGTGGTGTTGGGGGAAGGGTCTGGTGGTGGGGGGAGGGGGTTGGTGGGTGGGGGGGGGGCTGGTGGTGGGGGGGATGCGGGGGGGGCAAGTGGCAGGGGGGGGTCTGGGGTCTGAAAGTTGAAAAAAAAAAATTGGAATAAATGTGCTTTTTTTTTTTTTTTTTTTTTCTAACTTTTCCCTTCTTTCCCTGCCTAACGGTGCCTCTCCCTCACTGACCCTAACCTACCTGGGTGGCGATGGGTGCAGGAGGGTGATGGATGCCGATTTAGGGGGACACAGGAGCTGGTGCTGGACGATGCTGCACGGTCAGGGTGCTGGACAGGAAGAGGAGGGGAGAGAGGAGCGCAGGAAGTTTGAATCTCGCGCCTCTCTCCCCTGCACCAATCAGCACCCTGGACAGCGGCGTTCAGCACCAGGGCCAGCTCCGCCTCTGCAAATCCTCGGACTGCGATTGGTGGTGTAAAATTACGCCACCGATCGCAGTCTTTTTCCGGTTCATCGGGTCACAGGACACCCGAATGGACCGGAAACGCAGAAAACCGCAGGTCTGAATTGACCTGCGGTTTTCTGCGATCGCCGATAGGGGGGGGTCCAATGACCCCCCCCTGCGTTGTTACGGGATGCCGGCTGAATGATTTCAGCCGGCGTCCCGTTCCGATTAACCCCTGCGGCGCCGGAATGCAGATTTTAAGTCAGGACGTACCGGTACGTCCTCGGTCCTTAAGGACTCGGGAAATAGGGCGTACCGGTACGTCCTCGGTCCTTAAGGGGTTAAATCTTGTGCAACACCTAAAGGGTTAACAAAGTTTGTAAAATCCGTTTTGAATACCTTGAGGGGTGTAGTTTCTTAGATGGGGTCACTTTTATGGAGTTTATAATCTGGGGGTGCATCAGGGGGGCTTCAAATGGGACTTGGTGTCAAAAAACCGGTCCATAAAAATCAGCCCTCCAAAAAACAAACGGCGCACCTTTCCCTCTACGCCCCGCTGTGTGGCCGTACAGTAGTTTACGGCCACATATGGGGTGTTTCTGTAAACAGCAGAGTCAGGGCAATAAAGATACAGTCTTGTTTGGCTGTTAACCCTTGCTTTGTTAGTGGAAAAAATGGGTTAAAATGGAAAATTAGGCAAAAAAATGAAATTCTCAAATTTCATCGCCATTTGCCAATAACTCTTGTGCAACACCTAAAGGGTTAACGACGTATCTAAAATCAGTTTTGAATACCTTGAGGGGTGTAGTTTCTTAGATGGGGTCACTTTTAGGGAGTTTCTCCTCTAGGGGTGCATCAGGGGGCTTCAAATGGGACATGGTGTAAATAAACCAGTCCATAAAAATCAGCCTTCCAAAAACCAAACGGCGCACCTTTCACTCTACGCCCCGCTGTGTGGCCGTACAGTAGTTTACGGCCACATATTGGGTGTTTCTGTAAACGGCAGAGTCAGGGCAATAAAGATACCGTCTTGTTTGGCTGTTAACCCTTGCTTTGTTAGTGGAAAAAATGGGTTAAAATGAAAAATTAGACAAAAAAATAAAATTCTCAAATTTCCTCCACATTTGCCAATAACTCTTGTGCAACACCTAAAGGGTTAACAACGTATTCAAAATCAGTTTTGAATACCTTGAGGGGTGTAGTTTCTTAGATGGGGTCATTTTTGGGTGGTTTCTATTATGTAAGCCTCGCAAAGTGACTTGAGATCTGAACTGGTCCCTAAAAATTGAGTTTTTGTAAATTTCTGAAAAATTTCAAGATTTGCTTCTAAACTTCTAAGCCTTATAACATCCCCAAAAAATAAAATATCATTCCCAAAATAATTCAAACATGAAGTAGACATATGGGGAATGTAAAGTCATCCAAATTTTTGGGGGTATTACTATGTATTACAGAAGTAGAGAAACTGGAACTTTGAAATTTGCTAATTTTTCCAAATTTTTGTTAAATTTGGTATTTTTTGGTGCAAAAAAAATAATTTTTTTGACTTCATTTTACCAGTGTCATGAAGTACAATATGTGACGAAAAAACAATCTCAGAATGGCCTGGATAAGTCAAAGCGTTTTAAAGTTATCAGCACTTAAAGTGACACTGGTCAGATTTGCAAAAAATGGCCTGGTCCTTAAGGTGAAATAGGGCTGTGTCCTTAAGGGGTTAAAAGTTAGCATAAACCATGTTGTATTTATTTTATTTTATAAAGTTCTTTGTTAAAACATTATGCTACTGATTTGTTGTTGTAATTTGTAATTGTTATATTTTCTAATATTTATAATAATTTATTTCTAAATAAATAATTTATAAATTAGTTTTTGATATGTGATATAATTATTTTGTTTCTTAAATTTTTTTTTTTATGCAGAAAAACACTATTTTTTTATTCAATAATTTTTTATTAAGTTTATCAAGGTATAAAGGAACATAAAAGCCTCGGGCATTCCCGATTGGCAAACAATATAATGCATCAAACTAATACAATAAATGCCTGTTATCAGCGAAGTTATCATTGATTAGGAGTAAGTGGCTACCTAAGTCTACTATTTCCGAAGCCAGTGGCCAACCTTCCTAACTGCCAACGAATCCTTTCCCAGCCCAAGACAATTGCAGGCTCGTCTGCTTACAATGGGGCCTCCCTATATCTCGTCCGTAATGTTAAGATTGGACACTGTAACTAGAATCTGACCACGGTTTCCAATTTAGGAGGAATTTACTATACCCCGCTCCTCCCATAGCTATAATTCTCTCATACGTATAAGAAATGTTAATTGCAGCTGTCAATTCAGCGATATCTGGTATATCTTGGGTCTTCCACTTACGTAACAATAGTAGCTTCGCTGTTACACAAAAGATACAGTGAATAGCCCTTAAGCGGACCGGTAAAGCGTCAAGACCTATCAATAGTAAGACCATTTGTGGTGACCAAACCACTCCTCGTGGTATAAGTTCAGCCAATAACCCTTTACATTGCGACCAATATGTTTGTATCTCAGGGCATTGCCACAAAATGTGGTATAAAGTACCTCTACCTCCGCAGCCTCTCCAACATCTGTCTGAGACCGAGTCATACATTATTGCTAGTTTATCCGGGGTATAATACCACCGTAGAACTGTCTTAATAGCAGATTCCACATGAGATACGCACTTTAAATGTTTGTGTATCATTCCGAGGGCCTGCAGCCATTCCGTTTCAGAAATAGACAGATTCATGTCCTTCTCCCACACCACCATCAAATGCGAACGTTTAAAGGACTCTGATTGAATAATGGTGTTGTAAAGGGATTTCAGGCCTTTCAGACCACTGGTAAGATACAACCTTGCCAATCTGTCCATTTTTACTCCGGATGGCCGCAGGCCCTGCAGAAAGTGACGAAGCTGGAGATACTTGAAGAACTCCTGGTTAGGAATAGAGAACTGTCACGGCTGTTTAAGGGTAACAAGAGTATACACAGTAAAAAGCGCTACTGACCGGACCCCAAACTAGGGAAGAGAAAGGGTGACCCCTGTCAGACCCTCAACACTCTCCCTATGCTGCTAAAGCACATGCCCGGATCCAAATGGTGGAACGAGGCATGCCCGCGTACCTTAGACTGATGAGCCCTGTAACCCCTACAATAGTGGAAGGGGCACGGCCACCGATGCCCTGCACAGAATATGGAGGGAACCGGGGCCACCTCGGATCCAGTCAGGAAATCACCAGGTACATAACAAAGTCTGCACACTTAGCTGATGGAGCTGCAGCCGCAGAGAAGAAGGATCCACGGACCGCTGGCAATATCCGGAGTGCTTGCAGCAGCAGAACACAGGTCCAGAGAACTAGTAGCTAAAGGAGTGAAGATACTCAAGGCAGAGCTACAACTGAAAAGAGAAATATAATCCACGCCCTGCAATAGGAGGAGGGGTGATTTAAAGGCAGAGAAATCAAACGCAGGAGAGACAGCTGGGAGTAAGACCTAATCACAGGGGCGGAGAAACAGAACAGTGAGAAAACCTCCAACCCTAAGTGACATCATCACAGGGGTGGAGACACAGAGCTTTGAGAACGTCTCAAAGCTCTGGTAGTGACAGTACCCCCCCTTCTACGGGTGGACTCCGGACACCCAGGACCCACCTTCCCAGGATGAGCCCTATGAAATGCCCTGATAAGGCGAGTGGCTTTAATGTCCGACATCGGAACCCACATCCTCTCCTCAGGACCATAACCCTTCCAATGAACGAGGTACTGAAGAGAACCGCGGACAATGCGAGAGTCCACAATTCTGGAAACCTCAAACTCCA
Organism: Bufo gargarizans; assembly: GCF_014858855.1. Taxonomy (NCBI): domain Eukaryota; kingdom Metazoa; phylum Chordata; class Amphibia; order Anura; family Bufonidae; genus Bufo; species Bufo gargarizans. The sequence goes on from NC_058084.1 coordinate 232,383,781, forward strand.
GATTGCCATCAACCAAAATCGGAGGAGGAGGCAAAGAGGAGGGTACCGTGGGCTGGACATATGGTTTTAAGAGAGATCTGTGAAAAACATTATGTATCTTCCAAACCCGTGGAAGATCAAGGCGGAAGGCAACAGGATTGATGACTGACAAAATTTTATAAGGCCCAATAAACTTGGGACCCAATTTCCAGGAGGGAACCTTCAGTTTAATATTTCTTGTAGACAACCACACCAGATCACCCACATTCAGGTCCGGACCAGGCACACGTCTCTTATCAGCCACACGCTTATACTTCTCACTCATCTTTCTGAGATTACTCTGAATCTTTTGCCAAATGGTAGACAAAGACGAGGAAAATCTCTCCTCCTCAGGTAAACCAGAAAGAGCCCCTCCCGAGAATGTCCCAAACTGCGGATGGAACCCATATGCACCAAAAAATGGTGACTTATCAGAAGATTCCTGACGACGGTTGTTCAAAGCAAACTCAGCAAGAGGGAGAAATGAACACCAATCCTCCTGGTTCTCTGCCACAAAACAGCGCAAATATGTCTCCAGATTCTGATTGAGGCGCTCAGTCTGACCATTCGACTGCGGGTGAAAAGCAGAAGAGAAGGACAGCCGAACCCCCAGGCGAGAACAGAAAGCCTTCCAGAACCTGGACACAAACTGCGTGCCTCTATCGGAAACATTCTCAGAGGGAATGCCGTGCAATTTAACAATATGATCGACAAAAGCTTGCGCCAACGTTTTAGCATTAGGTAAACCAGGGAAAGGGACGAAATGAGCCATCTTGCTAAAACGGTCCACGACCACCAGGATCACCGACTTCCCCGAGGAACGAGGAAGATCCGTGATAAAGTCCATGGACAGGTGTGTCCAAGGACGGGAAGGTATGGGTAACGGGAGAAGGGAACCTGAAGGTCGTGAACGAGGGACCTTAGCGCGAGCGCACGTCTCACAAGCCGCCACAAAACCCTCCACAGACTTACGAAGAGCCGGCCACCAAAATCTCCGAGCAATGAGATCTACCGTGGCTCTACTCCCGGGGTGACCAGCAAGAACTGTATCATGATGTTCCTTAAAGAGTTTGTGACGTAGCTCAGGAGGCACGAACAACTTCCCGGAGGGACAACGGGCAGGTGCCTCAGACTGGGCAGCCTGGACCTCGGCCTCCAAATCGGAATATAGAGCAGAAACAACTACCCCCTCCGCCAAAATGGGACCCGGGTCCTCGGAGTTTCCTCCTCCCGGAAAACAGCGAGAGAGAGCATCAGCCTTCACATTCTTGATCCCAGGGCGGAAAGTAACAACAAAATTAAATCTGGAGAAGAACAGAGACCATCTGGCCTGTCTCGGATTCATACGCCTGGCCGACTCCAGGTACGCCAGATTCTTATGGTCGGTAAAAACGGTGATAGGGTGCCTGGCCCCCTCCAACCAATGGCGCCATTCCTCGAAAGCCAACTTGATGGCCAACAACTCCCTATCTCCCACATCATAGTTTCTCTCTGCCGGGGAGAGTTTTCTAGAGAAAAAGGCACAAGGTCGCCATTTGGCAGGAGAGGGGCCCTGGGACAAAACTGCACCCACACCCACCTCGGAAGCATCCACCTCAACAATAAAAGGTAAGGAAACATCGGGATGCACCAAGATGGGAGCAGACGCAAAACTCTCTTTAATCTTAGAAAAGGCTGCAAGCGCCTCCTCCGACCAAGAGGAAAAATCCGTCCCCTTTTTTGTCATGTCAGTAAGGGGTTTGACAATAGAGGAATAATTCAAAATGAACTTTCTGTAGTAGTTAACAAAACCCAGAAAGCGCATCAATGCCTTCTGATTTTCAGGAAGCTCCCACTCCAGCACAGCACGGACCTTCTCCGGATCCATGCGAAAACCAGAAGCAGAGAGGAGAAAACCCAGAAATTGAATCTCTGATACCATAAAAAGACATTTCTCCAGCTTGGCATACAGTTTATTTTCCCGCAGTATCTGCAGGACCTGAAAAAGATGATCCTGATGAGTCTGAACATCAGGGGAAAAAATCAAAATATCATCAAGATACACCAATACAAATTTCCCCATTAAATGATAGAAAATACTATTAACAAAATGCTGAAAGACGGCCGGAGCATTCATCAGGCCGAAAGGCATAACGAGATTCTCGAAATGCCCGTTAGGGGTATTAAAGGCCGTTTTCCATTCATCCCCCTCTCTGACCCTGACCAGGTTGTACACGCCTCTCAGATCCAATTTGGAAAACACCTTGGCCCCAACAATTTGGTTGAAGAGGTCCGGGATCAGAGGAAGGGGATAGGGATCGCGAATCGTTATACGGTTCAGCTCCCTAAAATCTAAGCAAGGTCTCAGAGAGCCATCTTTTTTTTTAACAAAAAAAAAACCCGCGGCAACAGGCGACTTTGAGGGACGAATATGCCCCTTCTCGAGACTCTCAGAGATATAGGTTCGCATTGCGAGTCTCTCCGGTTGTGAGAGATTGTAGAGGCGTGCCTTTGGCAGCTTGGCGCCGGGAATGAGGTTAATGGGACAGTCAAACTCCCGGTGAGGAGGTAGCTCCTGAACACCGCTCTCGGAAAACACATCCGAGAAATCAGAGAGAAATGATGGCAGAGTTTTAGTAGACACCTCTGCAAGAGTGGCTGTGAGACAATTCTCTCTACAAAAGTCACTCCACTCATTTATTTGCCTTCCTTGCCAATCAATAGTGGGGTTATGTCTAGTGAGCCAGGGTAGCCCCAAAACTAGAGGAGAAGGCAATCCGTTAAGGACAAAACAAGATATCTCCTCCACATGAGTGTCACCTACAGCTAGCCGGATATTGTGAACAATGCCTTTCAGAGATCTCTGCGAGAGTGGGGCAGAGTCAATAGCAAAAACAGGTATATCCTTTTCTAATGTACAAACCTGAAAACCATGCAAGGCTACAAATTAAGTGTCAATAAGATTGACGGCCGCTCCACTATCGACAAAAATCTCACAAGGAATGAGCTTGCTCTCTAGCGCCACCCTGGCAGACAGGAGAAAACGGGAACTGCAGGTCAGAGGAAAAGCATCAATTCCCACATCAACTTTGCCCAAAGTAGCAGATGAAGCAGAACTTGATGATCTACCTCTTGAGGTTTTTCTCTTATTATCGCTCTTAGTACAGTTCAGGAATCTCCTAGACGGACAAACATTTGCCAAATGACCTATGCCCCCACAACAAAAACACACCATATTCTGAGGACTAAATCCTCTTTTATCAGGGGCAAGTCGGCCTAGCTGCATGGGCTCCTCCTCAGAGGGGAGCGAGACAGGATGAGACCCCTGCATACTGAATGAGTCCGCACCATTGCCCCTAGACTGACAATGACTGGACAGAGAGGTCTTGTTTCTTTCCCTTAGACGCCTGTCAAGGCGTACCGCCAATGACATGGCAGACTCTAAGGATGTTGGTCTCTCATGGAAAGCAAAGGCATCTTTCAAATCCTCTGAGAGACCATGACAGAACTGACTTCGGAGTGCAGCATCATTCCAGCCTGAATCAGCTGCCCATCTCCGAAATTCAGAACAATAAAGCTCCGCAGACAGTTTGTTCTGGCATAGAACACGTAAGTTCGATTCTGCCAGAGCAACACGATCCGGGTCATCATATATCTGCCCCAGGGCCACAAAAAACCTCTCCACGGATCGCAGGGAAGGATCCCCTGATGGCAGCGAAAAAGCCCAAGTCTGAGCATTACCTCTGAGCAGGGAGATGACAATCCTCACCCTCTGTTCCTCATTACCAGAGGAGTGGGGACACAAACAAAAATGGAGTTTACATGCCTCTCTGAAGCGAACAAAATTCTCACTGCCCCCGGAGAACGTTTCCGGAAGTGAGACCTTTGGCTCGCAACAGACTCCATGAGCCGGAGCAGAGCCCAATGCTTGTAGCTGAGTCAGAGATTGACGCAGATCCGCTACTTCCAAAGAAAGACCCTGCATGCGGTCAACCAGGTCAGAAAGCGGATCCATGTCAACAAGGACGGTTTTGGTGGATTATAATGTCACGGCTGTTTAAGGGTAACAAGAGTATACACAGTAAAAAGAGCTACTGACCGGACCCCAAACTAGGGAAGAGAAAGGGTGACCCCTGTCAGACCCTCAACACTCTCCCTATGCTGCTAAAGCACATGCCCGGATCCAAATGGTGGAACGAGGCATGCCCGCGTACCTTAGACTGATGAGCCCTGTAACCCCTACAATAGTGGAAGGGGCACGGCCACCGATGCCCTGCACAAAATATGGAGGGAACCGGGGCCACCTCGGATCCAGTCAGGAAATCACCAGGTACATAACAAAGTCTGCACACTTAGCTGATGGAGCTGCAGCCGCAGAGAAGACGGATCCACGGACCGCTGGCAATATCCGGAGTGCTTGCAGCAGCAGAACACAGGTCCAGAGAACTAGTAGCTAAAGGAGTGAAGATACTCAAGGCAGAGCTACAACTGAAAAGAGAAATATAATCCACGCCCTGCAATAGGAGGAGGGGTGATTTAAAGGCAGAGAAATCAAACGCAGGAGAGACAGCTGGGAGTAAGACCTAATCACAGGGGCGGAGAAACAGAACAGTGAGAAAACCTCCAACCCTAAGTGACATCATCACAGGGGTGGAGACACAGAGCTTTGAGAACGTCTCAAAGCTCTGGTAGTGACAAGAACTTGTCCCTGATCCACTGAAATGGTTGCAACACCTCTTGCACCAATAAATCTCCTACAGTTAGTATACCCGCTGACGCCCAAAGCGACAGATCTGTTTGGGGAAGCAATGCGCGTATAGTTGAAAAAGGGAGAGAAGCAATTGTAGGGGGACTATCTGCGTCTGCTAGGACGTGATACCTGGACCACGCCTTCAAGGATGCTGACACCACCGGGCCTAACTGTGTGGGAGTGGGTATTGTCCAAAATGGCAGGCTTAACAATAGGCTTAACAAAAGGAATACGGAGCAGCCTGGGAAGCCTCGAGCTGGACCCACGGTAGATCTTGAGAAGGTTTAGTCCACCCCTTTAACATGGAGACTAGCGAAGTAATATAATACATTTTCAAATCAGGTAGTGCTAGGCCCCCCCTATTGCGTTCCCTTATCATTATTTCTCGAGCTATCCTAGGGTGCTTCTTGTTCCATATATATTTAGATAACATTGAATGTGCTTTAGAGAAAAACTTATCAGGGATGGAAATTGGTAGGGTGCGGTACAAGTATAAGAACTTGGGCAGGACAAACATTTTGAACGTGGCAATCTTCCCCAACCACGAGGTGTCATACCTGGCAAAGTCTGAGAGTTCCCTCTCCGTGGATTGCAATAAAGCCTCATAATTCTGGGTATACAGCAGGCTTTGGGATGAGGACACATTCACTCCTAGATACTTAATGCTATCCAATCTCCAGTCGAATTTCCATAAGTTGTGCAAAGTTCCTACCTGGTGACCCGGCATATTAAAAAGCAAGGCCTGCGTTTTGGAGGCATTCAAGTGGTAATATGAAAGGACCCCATATTGGGAAATTTGAGCCATTGCTTCCTTTAGAGACACTAGAGGGTTGGTTAGGGTCAAGCAGACGTCATCTGCATACAGGGATATGACATGAGAACACCCACCTATAGTAACCCCTGTTATGTCGTGGTCCCTTCTTATCGCCTGAGCTAATGGCTCCTTGGCTATTATAAATATAAGGGGCGAGAGGGGGCACCCCTGACGCGTCCCATTCGTGAGCTCAAATATATCAGATAAGGCACCATTCACATATGTCCTAGCCGTAGGATTGCTATAAAGTGCCTTAATGGCCGTTATCCCCAGTATGTGTCCCGTTATCCCCATAGTTTCCAGTACTGAAAAGGCAAAGGCCCAGCGTAGCCTATCAAAGGCCTTCTTCACATCGAGAGCAAGAGCCAAGGTAGGGATCTTATATCTCTGGACGTGGTGCAAAATACCTAGGAGGCGTCTTGTGTTGTAATAAGTCTGCCTGGTCGGGACGAATCCTGCTTGGTCCACATGAATGAGTGCTGGGAGAATTTTAGCTAAACGAGTGGCCAGTAGTTTCGCGTAGATCTTTACATCCTGGTTCAGCAGGGAAATTGGCCTAAAATTTTGGGGCCTGTCCGGTTCTTTGCCTGGCTTGGGGAGAGTTATTATTAGAGCTTGCAGATTCTCCGCTGGCAGGGAACCTCGGTTCATAGCCGACTGACAGAACTCTTTTAGAAAGGGGCTAATGATCTGTTTTAGTTCCTTATAGTAGTGACTTGCAAAGCCATCAGGGCCAGGCGCTTTGTCTCTTGGAAGGGACGTGATCACTGCTTCCACCTCCCCGGCCTCAATCGGAGAATTAAGACCCAGAAGCTGGGAGCTATCCAATGTGGGCAACTCCAGGGACCTAAGATAGTGGTTAACTTGAGCATTGATCTCATCTGGCGTAGGTTGGGTATTACGCAAGTTGTACAAATCAGCATAATACGCCTTAAAGCCATTGGCAATATCTATTGGGGAATAGATCTTCTCCTGCGTATGTGGATGAATAATATGAGGTATTCTACTTTTAGTACACCGGGCCTTAAAACGCGAGGCCAACAACTTCCCCGCCTTATTATCTTGTGAATAATAGGACGCCTTCGATTTTCTGTGCATTTTTTCAAAGGTGGAAAGCATATATCCTCTCAACTCCTGTCTGAGGCCTCTTATTTCCTCAGCCAGAAGTGGAGAAGGTCTCGCTTTGTTGTTAGTTTCCACCAGTCGCAATCTGGCCAATATGTCTGTCATTTTGGCTTCCATGCGTTTTTTCCTAATCGCCCCTGCTGTATAAAGGATCCCCTAACGAATGCCTTATGGGCGTTCCACAGAGTTACGGGGTCTGTTTGCGAGGGATCATTTAGTTGGAAAAACTCCTTCACATCTGCCTCTATTTTGGACCTATATTGGGGATCGGCTAATAGGAATGGACTACTTCTCCACATATATGTTTGAGGGGAACTAACCTTTTCTGAGATTTCCAGAGTTATAGCCGCGTGGTCTGACCATTTGATAGTTTCTAGGGAGGAGGCTTGCGCCTGTGGGAGAAGTGCTCTGTCCACCAGAAACATGTCCAGTCTGGAGTACATATTGTGAACTCCCGAGTGGAATGAGTAGTCCCTGCTAGGGAGGGGGTGGCCCTTGTTGTGGGCGAAGAGGTGTCAACCATAGGGTCTGAGGTTACGTTGAAGTCCCCACAAACCACCAATTTTCCCTGTTGCCTTTTTCTAACCACCTTCAAAACCTTGCGGAGGAAATGCAATTGACCCTTATTGGGTGCGTATAATGCTACTATTGTGAACAACACGTTGTTCAGTGTACATATCAGTATAACATATCTCCCCATAGTATCCGCATGGTCCGCTATATGCTTAAACACAACTGTATTCTTAACTGCTATCATGACCCCCCTAGATTTAGTATGAAAGTGTGATTGAAATATGTGGGGGAACAGAGGGTGCTTTAACCTAAACGCATCATTTTGAAGCAAGTGTGTTTCCTGAATTCCCAAAATGTCACATTTCAACAGTTTAGCTTCCCTCCACAGATGGGACCTACGCATAGGACTGTTTAAGCCATTGGCATTCAGACTAGCAAAGGTTATTACCATTATATATCAGAATAAACAGCAATTGCATAGTAGTAGGTAATAAAGTAGAAATCAAACACGGAACGACTCCCAGCGAGGACGTCCGCGTCTTCCTGACAAAGGTAGCACTCGTAGATACAGGCAAATCGTTAATACTAAACATCTGCAGCCCCCCAAAACAGAGGAGATACGACAGCAATAACATCTCAACATAAAACATATAGAGCCTGATAAGACTCCTTACCAAGTGTAGGGCAAATGTCCTGTCTGCAACCTAGGACAAAAAGGCATGCAAGGATGACAAAACCTGTACTGACGTACAGCACCTGATTGGCAAGGTACACTCGCCCTGAATGAAGCTGTATTCAGTGAACTCTCGACCAGTCTTTCTGGACTTTAGCAGGGGCCTGGTGTGAAGTTTCCTCAGCTGCGTGGACAGGGATGTTCCATCTTTGCAGTAGCTTCAGCCCCTCTTCCAAAGCCTTAACAGCATGGATCTCTCCCCCATGATGAATCAACAGGCGCACCGGGAAACCCCACCTATAAGGTATGTCCGCGCTTCTAAGGGCCGCTGTGACTGGTAAAAAGGCTCTTCTCAGTCGCAGGGTAGCCGCAGACAGATCCGCATATATGAGCACCTTGTGGAAAGGCGCAGGAAGGCCTCCGTTTTTCCTCACAGACGCCAGCAGCTGTTCTTTGATTTTGAAGAAATGCACCCTAGCTAGTACATCTCGGGGAACCGACTCATCCAGGTGGCGCGGGCGCGGTACACGGTGCGCCCTGTCTATTTCCAGATCTCTCTCGTGACAGTCCGGTAACACCGCTTTCAGGAGAGACCGCACGTAATCAGGAATATCCTTGGGGGACACCGACTCTGGGATCCCTCTCAGCTTGATATTATTTCGCCTGCTTCTGTCTTCCAGGTCGGCCATTTTGGCTTTAATGCTCTCCACCTCTGCTTCCAAATCTGCGTGTGCGTCAATTAACGCATTATGCGAGGCCGCAAAGTCCCCAAATTTATTTTCCAGGTGGTCTGTCCGGGCCCCCAAATCTGCAATGTCTGAGCGTATCGGAGCTATTATGGACTTTATGTCCAACAACATTGAGCGTCTCTGTAGGATCAGCATGTCCCTCATGGCAGTGTCTGTGAGGGCAGTATTAGACACTGGTAACGCTTGCAGCGCCGCTTCCCCTTCATCATTTGGGGTTGTCTGGGCAGGCTTAGTGGCCCCCCCCGGAGGTGTAGAAACAGTCCCCCAACTGGTCTGTGACCATGAAGTGTCCTGATGGCCTGAGGCGAGTTCCCGCAAAGCCCCGCCAGGTGAGTGGACTCTGCCACCCTGGCCATATGCTTCGGTCCGATTTGCGGCTTCGTCTGGACCCCCGCCTGCGTCCGTTTCTCCGTCCCCCAGACCCAGCTGGGTATGAAGCGCCGAGTCTGAAAGTGATCTCCGCAGGCTCGGAGCAGTCAGCGGCGCATCTGTAGTCACTCCGCGCTTACCGGGAGGGACCGTGTCATTTCCGGCGCCATCTTGGATTTCTCTGGCGTCTCTGGAAAAGTAAAACTTCATGAGTTTAGGCTGCTTAGCCGCCTTCTTTCTTCGCCCCGTCATGATTGGGGGGTGTTTCTCCCTGCTAGAAAGTGCAGTTGGGTCTCAGTGTTGGATGATAAGTCCGCTTTTAGTCGCTTTAGACGGTGCTGGCACGGGAGCTCAGGCTCTACACACCCATCCGCCTAGGCAGCCAGACCACGCCCCCGCAGAAAAACACTCTAAACCAGTGGTTCTTAACCTGGGTTCGATCGAACCCCAGGGGTTCGGTGAGTCAGTCTCGCGGGTTCGGCCGCCGGCCCTAGGGGGCCGTTTTGATAGGTGGCTGCCACAAGACAGGAAAATATTTATTTCCTGTTACTCAGACTCCTTTTGCGCCCGCTGCGGCTCATGATCAGAAGAGCCGAGCGAGCGCAATGATTTTGCTTCCGCCAGACGCCGGATGTGAACGGCATATGACGACATGACGTCATATCCGGCGGCTGCGCGGCGGTGGATCTAGTGACTGCACAGCATGGTGGCGGCGGCGGCATCCTGTCCCTCCTGCACACAGACACCGGCATCACTGAGCTAAGCTGACCTGTTGTACTACAGGTAAGAGTAAAGGGGCTTGGAGGACCTATTGTGTATTGTATTTAAGGGGTCAGCATTGTATTGGAGGGGGGTTAGCAGTGTATTAGGGGAAGGGGGTTAGCAGTGTATTAGGCAAAGGAGGGATCATCAGTGTATTAGGGGAAGGGGGATCATCAGTGTATTAGATAGTGGAGAGGGGGGGCAGTAGTATATTAGGCGCAGTGACTTATGGGGCTGACATAGATTTTTTTTTCCAGGGCTGCTTTGTATCCCCAGTCCGGCCCTGGAGGTCAAGACACACACCCGACTCGCCCCGCTTGTCCATCATTGGCTGCAGGTGATCACGCAACATCGCTTGGCCTATCCCTTCATACTAACTATGTTGAGCAAAAAAAGAAAGTGGTCGGACGAATATGTACAATATGGATTCACATGTATAACGGAACGTGATGGGAGTCAGCGTCCTAACTGTATGATTTGCAATGCCAAGTTGAGCAATTCTAGTCTAGCACCGGCAAAACTAAGAGAACACTTCCTTAAGCTGCATGGAGATGGAAAATACAAGAACACAACGCTCGCTGAATTCAAGGTGAGGAGAGCCAGATTCGATGAAAAGGCTAGTCTGCCTGTTCTCGGCTTTGTACCCATCAACAAACCGATCCTCATAGCATCGTACGAAGTTGCTTACCTGATCGCAAAGCAGGGCAAACCCCACACCATTGGTGAAACACTCATAAAACCAGCTGTGTTGAAGATGGCGAATATCATGCTGGGAAAAGTGGCTGAAGTTAAGTTATCCCAAATTCCTCTTTCAAATGACACCATCAGCGACAGAATAGAGGACATGAGCAAAGACATCTTGGCTCAAATAGTTGCAGATCTGATTTCAAGCCCGGCAAAATTCAGCCTTCAACTCGTCGAGACCACAGACGTCTCCAATCTAAGCCAGCTTGCAGTATTTGTGCGCTATGTGAAAGATGACGTGATAAAGGAAGAGTTTTTATTTTGTAAGCCTCTTACAACAACAACTAAGGCAGCCGATGTGAAGAAACTTGTGGATGACTTCTTCAAAGACAACAATCTTTCGTGGGATATGGTTTCTGCAGTTTGTTCGGATGGAGCTCCAGCCACGCTGGGAAGAAAGTCTGGTTTTGGTGCGCTAGTGAAAGCCGATGCACCACACATCATTGTTACGCATTGTATTCTGCATAGGCATGCATTGGCAACAAAAACCTTGCCTCCAAAACTGGCAGAAGTATTAAAAATTGTAGTGGAATGTGTGAACTATGTGCGAAATAGTGCTCTGAGGCACCGCATCTTCAGGGAGCTGTGTAAAGAAATGGGATCTGAATTTGAGGCACTTCTGTACCATTCCAACGTTCGGTGGTTATCCCGGGGACAGGTGTTGAGTCGTGTTTTTGCCGTGCGTGTGGAATTAGCCCTGTTTTTGCAAGAGCACCAACATTGTCATGCTCGTCCGTTTACTACAAGTTTCCATCCTTAGTTTTCCCTAGGTGACCTGTTGGAAGGTTATCCCTCTACTGTTCTACTACTGAACTGCCCACGGAGCACGTGTATCCTTTTATGGCGGGGGACAATCTCGCTCAGCAGAAGTAGAGAGGTTGTAACGTTACTGTTGTACCCGGTTTCATGGAGGACTCGTGCCTCAGCCTGCTGGAGGACGTAATGCAGGCGCGATTTTTTGGTTCCAGTTTTAGTTTTTACAATTTTTTGGGTTTGGGGATTGTTTACAGTATATCTGTGTTGATGCTCTGTATCTGTGATATCATGCTTGCCTGTCGGTGCACTAATGCTATAGTATTGTCTGTACCTACAACACTCACGTTATGTCATGTTATTAGCTGGGTTGTGTTCCTAGTATCTAAATATGGCTAATGTATTTACTATTGTTAGCTGGAATGTGCGCGGTCTGGGTGATCCGTCAAAGCGATTTGCCGTGCTGGATTATCTACGCCCGCACTTTCCCGCTATTATATGTTTACAGGAAACCCATTTTCTACAGGAAGGGGCACAGGCATTCCATAGGTCATGGATGAGCCATACATTTCATTCAGTGTTTTCTAGCTATTCCCGCGGGGTTAGTATCCTGGTTCATAAGTCAATCCCTTTCCAGGTCCGGTCATCCAGTGTTGACCCTGACGGCCGCTTTGTATGTATACACTGCACTATCTATACGCAGGAGTACCTGCTGGTGTCAATATATATACCTCCACCTTACAGTAGTGTGGCGTTGAGAGGCGCCCTGACATTTATTAATTGTAATCCTGAAATTCCAGTCCTTATGGTGGGGGACTTCAATAACACTATACACCCCTACTGGGATAGACATGGGGGGACGCAGGTGGATGCTGAGGGTCCTGTTTCATCCTTTGGCAGATTGGTGGAGGAAGTGGCCCTGATAGATTTGTAGCGTGTCCGTCACCCCAAGGTGCGTCAGTTTTCTTGCTATACTAGATCACATGAGGCCTTGTCACGCATTGATCTGGCGCTGGGATCTGAGTTGGTGTGTAGGCAGGTGGAGGAGGTGAAATATCTGGCTAGGGCTTTGTTTGACCATTCCCCTCTGCTTTTGCGTTTGGCCACCGCGCCCGCGGTTCCGGTCTCTCAGCGGTTGTGGACATTTAACTCTTTCTGGCTGCAGGTGATTGATTGTTCCCATGTCAGCTCCACTATACAGGAATATTTTACCTTAAATGTAGGCTCAGCTGCAGGCGGGATGGTGTGGGACGCCATGAAGGCCTGCCTAAGGGGTACGCTTATTCAAGGGATTAGTAGGGCCAAACTTAAAAGTAGACAGTTTGGAGAGTTTTTGAGGGATCGCGTGGGGGTGACGGAGGCGCAGTATGTTGAAAAGGGTGATCAGTTATCTCTATCCGTCTGGAAGGAGGCACAGGACGCATATAACTCGCACGTTGTGGAGCTTGCACGTACTAAACAATCTTTTCAGCGTCAGAAGTATTACGATGAAGGAGAGAAGGCGGGCCACTTACTGGCTACTGTGGCTAGGGCGCAGACTGCGTCAGCATATGTTACGGCTTTACAGGGGGAGGACGGAAGGGAAATAGTGGATAGCCAGGCCATAGTGTCGGTGTTCCGTGCTTTTTATGCTGATTTGTACCGATCGCGTCTAGATTATAATAGGGAAGATATCTCATTGTATTTGCAGGGGGTATCCTTGCCTAAGTTGTCAGACTCAGATAGTGCTTATTTAAATGGCCCGCTACAATTACTGGAAATCGAGGAGGCGGTGGCCTCTATGGCAAATAATAAGTCCCCAGGTACTGATGGGCTGCCGGTGGAAATCTATAAGAAGTTTGGAGACATCTTATTGCCCCAGCTGCTGCAGGTTTATCAGGAGGCCTCAGAGACTGGGTCGCTTCCTGCTTCAATGCAAGAGGCTATTATCGTGGTTCTTCCCAAACCTGGGAAGAATCCACTTCTTCCGGATTCCTACCGGCCAATCTCATTGTTACCCACAGATATAAAGATACTGGCCAAGGTGCTGGCTCTACGCCTTTCTAAGGTCATCTCCTCCATTGTGCATATGGATCAGTCAGGATTCTTACCGAACAGATCTACAGCGATTAACATCCGACGCCTTTATCTTAATATGCAGATTCCGGTAGATAACCCGGGGGATAGAGTCATTTGTTCCTTAGATGCCGCTAAGGCATTCGATAGTATAGAGTGGGAGTACTTGTGGGAGGTACTGGAGAGGTTTGGGTTGGGAGATAACTTTATAGCGTGGGTACGGTTGTTATATGGTGGGCCTACAGCTCGAGTACGGGTGAATGGAGGTTTATCAGAAAAGTTTCGGCTTTATAGGGGTACTAGGCAGGGTTGCCCCTTATCTCCATTGCTATTTGCCCTGGCTATAGAACCATTGGCGGCTATGATTCGGAGTCATGCGGACATCATTGGGTTTAAGCGGGGCGGGTTTCAGGAGAAAATAGCGTTGTATGCGGACGATGCATTACTGTTCCTGGCTGAGGCTAGAGAATCCCTTCCAGTAGTTATGGATGTGATTGGTACTTTTGGGCAGTACTCTGGCCTGGTTATCAATTGGAGTAAATCATCCCTCCTTCCTATGGATCATGTAGATCACTCTGCGGATTACGCTCAGTCAGGATTACAGGTGCTGAGTGAATTCAAGTATCTGGGGGTGGTGGTGTCTAGGAAGCTTACTGATTATGAGAAACTGAATTTATCTCCCCTCATGGGCAGATTCAAACAAAAACTTCATGTCTGGTCTAAGCTGCCGCTATCAGTGGTAGGACGGATTAATCTTATCAAGATGATCTGGATGCCGCAGCTGCTTTATCTACTACATAATTCCCCCATATGGTTACCGCTCAGGTTCTTTCACTCAATTAATAGGCTGTTTAGGGAGCTTATATGGAGGGGGGGTTCAGCTCGACTACGGCTGGAAATACTGCAGAGAGGTAAAGCTGATGGGGGATTGGCTCTTCCAAACCCGTGGGTGTATTTCCTAGCTTCCCAACTTCAGCATATGAGGGGCTGGGAAAGGGGAGAGGGAGATACTCAACATAGGCTACTGAGAGACTTTTTGGTGGTGTCAAATCTCTATGAGGCGTTAGAAGCGGAAAAGCTGAAGCTGTCGGGTGTGGTGTTCCCTACACTGCGCCTCTTGCATAAAATATGGTGGAAAGTGAGGGACATGCAGGGCATTAAAGGCGTAACGCAGTATACTTCTATATGGGACACCCGGTGGTTGCCTAATTTAGGTTCTTTGCAGGGAATGGGGGGTTGGCGTGACAGGGGTATTATTAGAATTCACCAACTTATTGATAATACTGGTCTTAAATCTTATGAGCAACTTCAGACGGAAACTGGATTGCCGTCCTCCAATTTCTATAGGTACTTGCAGCTGCGCCATGCCTTCCGGGCTGACCAGGACGGCGGCATGTTGAGCACGGTACTTCAAAACAAGATTATTGTGTTTATAGAGAGGAGGGATTCCTCCTCTGGAGTTATCTCTTTGCTTTATCAGGCCTTGTTGGATCTATTTTTGCAAGACCACCCGATAAATAGTAGGACAAAATGGGAAGCGGAGATGGGGCCGTTAGAGGAAACCCAGTGGCAGGAGATATTGGAGAGGATTCCGCAGCTCTCTCTCAGCGAGGCCCATAGGCTGTCGCACCTTTATCTAATTCATAGGGTTTATAGGACTCCTCAGTTCCTGTTTAATATTGGTCTTCGGGTAGACTCCAAATGCCCGCGATGCGGGGAGGAGGATGCGGATATGCTGCACATGCTGTGGTCGTGCTCGGCCCTGGAGGGTTTTTGGCGCGCAGTGCTGCATCTCATTGACTCTCTGTATGAAGTTACGCTGGATGTGACGCCATTTGTCTGTGTATTGGGGTATGTGGAGGACTTGCCAATCACTGAGCCCAGGAAAATAGCAGTGGCCAGAATGTTGTATATGGCTCGCAAGCTGATTGCTCAACATTGGCTGGATGAGGGTAGTCCTAGTAAATCCGAATTTGTAGCTAAGATTAATTGGTTACTTAACTTGGAACGAGGGGTCTATAGAAAGAGGGGTGCCATGGCCAAATTCGAAAAGCTCTGGACTCCTTGGATCGATGCCCCCGGGTTGGCGTCCAGGGAACTTCAGAGATACCGTCTGGGATTAGTGTGAGGGCTTTATCGATCATTGTACGTATTTGGCTCGGTGATTGGCGATTTCTCACTGAAGACATGGTATGCTTTTGCGATATGTAATGTGGGGAGGGTATGGCCGATGACAGATGTATGGTCCAACTTCGATTATAAGATCATAAACTGTCTTTCAATATTTTGTGGGAATGTTGTAGGGATGGGGCTTGTGCCTGTGTACTTTGAATGCAATTGCACTGATGTAACCGGATGCTGCAGCTATGGAAGATGGAGGGCATCACACTGATGGTTTGTGGGGGGAGGGTATGTGGGGGGTGGGGCCTTACGTTTGTAATATTAAAAACTGCTAATAAAAAAATTACTTAATTCAACATTGTCATGCAGATTGCTTCAAAGATTCTGAGTTCATTCTCATTTTAGCGTACATGACTGATATCTTTGCAGCTCTAAATCATCTCAATCAACAGATGCAGGGCGGTGGAGTCAACATCATCGAAGCGAAAGAAAACCTGAAGGCTTTTCAAAAAAAGCTACCATTATGGAAACGACGAATAGAGAACGATAACTTCGCAAACTTTCCCCTGCTAGACGACTGTGTAAGTAAGATCGAAGATGTATCTGGAATCGGAGACATTTCTGTACCCACGGAACTGAAGCAAGCAATTGCCACGCACTTAGATGAGCTTGCAACGTCTCTTGATGGATACTTCCCTACAAGAGAGTCATATCCAGCATGGGTGAGACAGCCGCTCACATTTAGTGTTGAGACAACAGATGTCAATGATGAATACCTCGATGAAATCATTGAACTTCAGCAGAGCCAGGTTCAACAGCAACTCTTCAGAACAACAACGCTCTCAATGTTTTGGTGTCAACCCTGTTATTGCTAAGAAAGCTCTGGAGTTTTTCATACCGTTTGTTACAACATATCTTTGCGAGCAATCCTTTTCAAGGATGCTGGACATAAAAACGAAGAAAAGGAACAGACTTTGTTGCGAAAATGACTTGAGAGTGGCACTTGCCAAGGTAAAGCCGCGCATTTCTGACCTGGTCTCTGAAAGACAACAGCAGAAGTCACACTGATTTGCAGTAAATATTCATTATTATGTTTTTATTTTTGTGTGAAAATCATGTTTTAATGGTTTTGTTCTTTGATCTTTATGGTTTTGTTCTTTAATGGTTTTATTTACTTTGTGCACCTATGTATAAATATATACCTATGTTTTGAATTTGAAAAAATCATATTTAATTTTTCCAATTAAGAAGGGTTCGGTGAATGCGCATATGAAACTGGTGGGGTTCAGTACCTCCAACAAGGTTAAGAACCACTGCTCTAAACTCATTCTTCTAGAACGGATTACTCCTGATTCAGACTGCATTTGAATAGACAAATTTTATCTAAATTTTTTTGATTATTGATCAACATTCATGTAACACACTTGCATTCATGACATTTAAAAAAAAACATTTTTATTTGAAATTATTTATTTAGAAAGGAAAAACATTATATTTTAAAACATTTCAATTTTCATAAAATACATATATTTGCCCCCAGTGTCCATAAAATACATATATTTGCCCCCAGACTCCATAAAATACATATATTTGCCCCCCAGTGTCCATAAAATACATATGGTTGCCCCCAGTGTCCATAAAATACATATAGTTGCCCCCAGTGTCCATAAAATTCATATGGTTGCCCCCAGTGTCCATAAAATACATATAGTTGCCCCCAGTGTCCATAAAATACATATATTTGCCCCCAGTGTACATAAAATACATATATTTGCCCCCAGTGTCCCTAAAATTCAGATAGTTGCCCCCAGTGTCACTAAAAACTCTATATTGTTGCCCCCAGTGTCCCTAGAATTCATAGAGTTGCCCTCTGTGTCCCTAAAATTCAGATAGTTGCCCACAGTGTCACTAAAAACCCTATATTGTTGCCCCCAGTGTCCCTAGAATTCATAGAGTTGCCCCCTGTGTCCCTAAAATTCAGATAGTTGCCCCCAGTATCACTAAAAACCCTATATTGTTGCCCCCAGTGTCCCTAGAATTCATAGAGTTGCCCCCAGTGTCCCTAGAATTCATAGAGTTGCCCCCTGTGTCCCTAAAATTCAGATAGTTGCCCCCAGTGTCACTAAAAACCCTATATTGTTGCCCCCAGTGTCCCTAGAATTCATAGAGTTGCCCCCTGTGTCCCTAAAATTCAGATAGTTGCCCCCAGTGTCACTAAAAATGCCCCCTTTATTGTCCAATACTCGATATTCGGTGGTGAGTGGGCCACTAGATCTTATACTTACCTTTTATGAAATATCCAGAGCCTCCGATGAACGTCCTCTCGCTCCGCAGACTCGCCCAAACTGTTCGGATGTTCGCGCGTTCGCGCATGCGCTGCGCTATCTCCGACACACAGGATAAACGGCGCATGCGCGAACGTGCGCGTACTCAGAGGAAGGGAGAGGCGGCACGATAATTTGCAGGGCCGTTGTGCGCAGGCGCGGCACAGCGATTCGGCCGGAGGAGAGTGGCCGTATCCCAGGGAGACAGAAATCAACAAAGGAATCGCTTTTCATGATTTTTTGAAGGAAAGGTAGCTTTTGGGTTATAACATGAATAGGAAGATTTGTTGTTTGGGGGTAAATAGATTAGATAAAAGCTATTTTATGAAGTGGGACAACCCCTTTAATGCTAAACCTTTTCCTTTTCTTTCCCTCATTAGTTGCAGTGCACAGTTCTGCCCACTAGGGGTGTTCTTAGGAAAGATTGCTGCTTCACACTAGGAACCAAGTTTGGAGAGGACAGTTCCCGAGGGGGAGGATTTGTTGGGTGTGCGATAAAGGCTGGAAAGAAAGGATGCAGTGTATGCTGTTCAATATAGAGTTACTGGATTGTCTGGCCAGACAGAAGATCAAGCAATATACTGCACTGGGACCAGAGAGAGAGTGGATTGTGTCTTGGAAGGAGAAAGACTGAATGGTAGTGAGCTGCTGCTTTTTCTGCTCTCAGAGGTAACAGATCTGCACACCATATTAAAGTATTATGAACATTGCATCCAGGAGAGTGTGAGATCAACACAAACTAATACCCTGCATTCACCGCCAGCTGCAGTTATTCAAGCTGTTTGTCTGGAAGACACTGTGTGGACTCTCCTAGTGTATATTCCTTATGCTGATATTTAAATCTTCACAAGACAAATGCTTACTGCCTAAGGACCCCGTTCTGAATCACATAACTTAGTAAAGTGCAGGGAATCATAGGTTCTGGACTTGGACACCAGTTAAGGATTTTCCTGCACAAGTGAGCTACACTGTCCGCCATTGCTATAAATATTTAACCGAGAAGACGGGCCCCAACGCATGCAGCTGCCAACTATTGTCCCTTTTTCTTTTCTGCTAACGCCAGGACTATATTTGTGTTTCCTTTGTGTATATTTAATCGTTGGAAGCTTTATACAGGGTTTAATATACTCAGCTGTTGTATTCTTATATGATTAGAGTCAATATCTAACTTTTATTTTATTCTGACCATAGTTTAGCTTAGCAGTGAAACTTGTTAGAGAGCGACACCCTGTGGAGAAAAGTGTAATTGATTGAGATTTTGTGCAAGAAGCTGTTTGACCGCGCATTGCATGTAATACTGCAGTAATTTTTTAACTAGTAATATTCTGTGCAAGTTTTACTGCTTACCATTATTTTTGTTTAGGGTCACATTGTTGAAAATAAATGGGCCCATTGTTCACATAAACTGAGTTTGAGCATTGGGGAAGAAAAAGGGAGTTCACCAGAGCAAAGAGAGATCTGAACCCACTATTCCACTTCTAAGACACACCCACGGGTGCGCTACATTTGGGGGCTCGTCCGGGATAGATTTCAGACCATAACTCTGTTCCCTTTTTTTTTTAAGAACAGTAAAGACAACAAAATGAATCCAAAGTTAGTCACTGAGTGGTGTCAGATCTGTAGAGTGGACTTAGACAAAGCACTTGCATTGATAGTCCCCAGTACTGAAATGTCCCGCCGTCAGCTTTATGATTTGATGGAAAAGATTATCCCAGGAGAACATTGTCTAATTAGAGATATCAAAGTAAATAGGGACACAGAAGAGGAGAGGACCGATGTTCTGTTTGAGTGGGAGACACCAGTGTCAGCGTTAGATTTCCCTGAGGACTTTGAATTTGGGAAAGAGGGACTCAAAGCTAGATTGGTTCGACCAGAGTTTTTGCCTGGAAACAAGTCCGTAGATGCAAATGACATGGTCACCACCTCTGGGTTAGTACAAGCACTGACCGAAGTAATGAGTAAATGTGCGACTCTGGGCCAGAAATCTTTGGCCTCTGAATACCGCAAGTTAAAGTTCTTCTCAGGGACTCAGCCCACACCAAATGGGGAGGAGGAGTTTGAACCCTGGCTGGATCAAGTGCTTCAAGTAATAGAAGAATGGAATGTGTTGGAAGCTATTAAGAAACAGCGAGTTGCCGAAAGTCTCAAAGGGGCGGCCGCAGAAGTGATCAGAAATCTAAGACTGAGCAAAAGGGCCTGCTCTGCTGGAGACTACTTGAATGCTTTACAAGATGTTTTTGGGCGAACTGAGACAGTGGAGGAGCTTCAATATAAGTTCACGCATACCTATCAGACGGAGGGGGAGAAATTGTCCCAGTATATTAGGCGGTTGGATCGAATTCTTCATCAACTAATGCTCAAGAAGGGGATAAACTCAGACCAAGTAGATCAGAAAAGAGTTCAGCAGATATTTCAGGGTGCATTGCCCCTAGATCCCATCATGATAAAAATGCGGGCACAAACAAACCAGACACCTTTAATGTATCATCAGTTGGTGAAAGCTGTCAGAGAGGAGGAAGCAGTGTTGGAAGAGAGGAGCTCCTCTCAGGTACAAACAGGAGCAATGGTTCACAGCGCCTCTAGTTCCGAAGCATCACAGATACAGTCACAAGTGGCCACATTAGCAGATGCAATAACACAGATTGTCAAGACAGTAGAGGGGCTACAGAAGACAGTCAAGACACTAGCAGAAGAGAAGCAAATAGATGCAGCATCCACAGGTATGGCAGTCAGAAGAGAATTGAATGGAGTCAGATCAAGAGCATTTGTTGGATTCTGTTACCGATGTGGAGAGACAGGACACATGAGACGGAGATGTCCGAATCCTGAGAATCTAAGGAGAGTAAATGAAATGTTTTTGGCGAACTCGATGCAGGGAAACTTCAGAGGGCCTCAGTGAAGGAGCCAACTGTGTGCCCAAGTTTAAAGAGCTCCATAAATAACACCATGAAGGAAAGAACCCCTGCCTCGAATTCTTCGTCCATTTACATTTCAGATGACAGAAGACTGACACGGCCTGATTCTCTGAAGGAGAGAGCAAAAGTTTTAAGACTACCATCAACCGCTCATCAGCAGGCCGACTGTAAGGCAGTGGAAAGAACAAGGAATGAGAAGCTGCCAGCTGGTCTAATTGGGCCGTCCCCTCTAGTGCCAATTAAGATAGAAGGAATCTATAGCAAAGCTTTGTTGGACACTGGGGCTCAGGTTACTATTTTATTTAGAGACTTTTATCAGAAGCAACTGAAATACTTGCCGCTTCAAAGACTGGAAGATCTGGAGATTTGGGGTCTGAGTGACACAAAGTTCTCATATGATGGCTACGTCTCACTCAAGTTAGAGTTCCCTACCTCAGTGGTGGGGATCAGCGAAGAAGTTAACACTCTAGCTGTTGTGTGCCCAAGACCTAAAGAGAAGGGAGAAGCTGCCATGTTGATTGGGACGAATACAGATTTTATTCGGCGATTGTTGAGACCACAGTTGGCTGAGAATTGTCTTTCACTTCACCCATTCTTAAAACCAGTGTACTATGCTTTGAAAAAGGAGAAAATCAACCCAAAAGAAGAGATTGGGCATATTTGGTCCCCTTCCGGAAGAGAACATGTCATTCAACCAGGAAGAATAACTTGTCTAAGGGCAAAGGTGAGGATGTGTGGAAAGGCAACTACCTCCCACTTCATGATGGAGATGGGCTCAGAAATAGAATTGCCACCTGGTCTGGAGTTAATACAAGAGGTTTGGCCAGCTGACAAATTGAAGCACCCGCATGATACCTTGTCAATAGGGTTGAAGAACAAGGGGTGCACTCCCATTATTCTTCGCTCTCAAGTCCTTCTGGGAAATGTATATGCTGCCACTCCTTTGCCTCCAAGTGATAACGTCAATATAGATGAACTGAACCTGGAAGATGTTGATTTAGGAGGTGGTATCTTGCCACCAGAATGGATGGTTCGAATTAAAGAGATGCTAAAGCAAAAGAAGAACTGTTTTTCTGCAGGTGAATATGACAAAGGTCATTCTAAGAGTGTGATGCATAGCATCAGGCTGATGGAAGAGCGGCCCTTCAGGGAACGCTCACGAAGATTTGCTCCGGGAGATTTGGAGGACCTACGACAGCACTTGATGGAACTGAAAGCCGCTGGGGTGATTCAGGAGTCCATAAGCCCTTATGCCTCCCCCATTGTGGTTGTCAGAAAAAAAAATGGATCAATACGCATGTGTGTTGACTACCGCACTTTGAATCAGCGGACCATCCCTGATCAATATACCACCCCACGGATAGAGGATGCACTTAATTGTTTGGTGGGCAGCAAGTGGTTCAGTGTGTTAGATCTGAGGAGTGGATACTACCAAATTCCAATGGATCCTACAGATAGAGAAAAGACAGCATTCATCACTCCTCTGGGGTTCTTTGAGTTCAATGACATGCCCCAAGGCCTATCAAACGCACCAGCAACTTTTCAGCGGCTCATGGAAAGAACAGTTGGAGATATGCATCTTCTTGAAGTACTTGTCTACCTGGATAGCATCATTGTCTTCGGGAAAACTTTGGAAGAGCATGAGGCAAGGCTAAGGAAAGTGTTGGATAGGATTGAGAAAGAAGGATTGAAACTATCCTTAGACAAATGCAAATTTTTCCAGCCATCAGTGACATATGTCGGACACGTGGTGTCTGCAGAGGGGATAGCAACAGATCCCAGCAAAGTTGAAGCAGTGACATCTTGGCCTAAGCCCCGAACCATCACAGAGTTGCGCTCTTTTCTTGGGTTCTGCAGCTATTATAGAAGATTTGTACAAGGGTTTGCCAAGACAGCCCGACCCCTAAACCAACTGCTTCAAAGTGATATGGATCTCACTGACTCAGATGAAGGCTTCAAGTTGAAGAAAGTGAGTGGATCAAGAGGGCCTAAAGAGTGTATTGAGGACCGCTGGACCTCTGAGTGTGATGAAGCATTTGAAAAGCTCAAGCATTGTCTTACTCATGCTCCAGTGTTAGCCTATGCTGACTAGACTAAACCCTATATACTCCATGTAGATGCTAGCAGAGAAGGTCTGGGAGGAGTTCTCTATCAAGAGCAAGACAAGGGGCTGAGGCCTGTGGCTTTCATTAGCAGGAGTCTATCCCCCACAGAAAAGAACTATCCAGCCTACAAATTGGAATTTCTTTCTACCTTTATGGGGCTGAGTTCGAAGTTCAGACAGACAATAATCCTTTAACATACATACAGACTACTGCAAAGTTGGATGCCACTGGACACAGATGGATGGCTGCTCTGTCGAACTACAATTTCAGTCTGAAGTACCGTCCGGGCACACAGAATGGGGATGCTGATGGTCTATCCTGTAGACCTCATGAAGATTTACACCCTGATGATGAATGGGTAGAAATACCTGCACCAGGAGTGAGAGCTATGTGCAAATTTTCAACAGTCCAGTCAAAAAGTGAGTGTTGTGCCCAGAGCCTAGCTCTACCAGCCGAAAGTCTACCTTCATCCTTTTGCAATCCAGTCACTCTGCAGGCTTCATCGTTACCAGTTTTGAGCCACAGTGATCTCAGAAGAGATCAGAAGGAAGATCCTTTAGGAAAATTAGCAATGGCAGCTTTAGAGAAGAACCAAGTTGACATTCTTCGTACAGATGCCCACCCAATGGCGAGGCTGTTGGTCAAAGAGTGGGACCGGTTGCAAATACGAAGTGGACTTGTATACAGGAGGGCCCCAAGTACCGTCAATAGTGAAAAATGGCAGTTATTCCCCCAGAAGTACAAGGAGACAGTACTTTGTGCGTTACATGATGAACATGGCCATCTGGGTTATGACAGAACCTTGGGGCTCGTGAGAGACAGATTTTACTGGCCATGTATGAAGCAAGACATAGAAGACTATTGCCGTTCCTGTATGTGTTGTATTCAAAGAAAGACGTTGCCCACAAAAGCTGCTCCTTTGGGACAGTTAGAGAGTGGAGGACCATTAGAACTTGTATGCATAGACTTTCTCAGTATTGAACCTGACGAAGGGGGAATTAGCAACGTGTTGGTTGTGACAGACCATTATACAAGATACGCTCAGGCATTCCCTGCTCGTGATCAGAAAGCTCTCACAGTGGCTAAACTGCTTGTTGAAAAGTTCTTTGTCCATTATGGTCTACCAAAAAGAATTTATTCTGACCAGGTACGTGATTTTGAGAGCAAACTTGTAAAGGAACTACTGACACTTTTGGGGGTGCAGAAGAGTCGCACTACCCCATATCATCCGCAAGGGGATGCTCAGCCTGAACGCTTCAACAGGACTTTACTTGACATGCTGGGGACGTTGTCTATTGAAAAAAAGAGTCATTGGAGTAGACATGTGGCAACAGTGGTGCATGCCTATAACAGTACAAAAAATGATGCCACGGGGTTCTCGCCTTACTTTTTAATGTTTGGGCGAGAAGCTCGTCTCCCTGTCGATCTGACATTTGGAGTCTCTGCTGATGACACTCCGGTGAACTCTCACACTAGCTATGTGGAGAGACTCAAGAAAGGTCTTAAGCAAGCGTATGAGTTGGCTGAAATCTCTTCAGGACTGCGACATCAACAGAATAAGGCTCGCTATGACAAGAAAGTGAAAGTACATGATCTTCAGCCAGGGGACCGAGTTCTTTTGAGGAATATGGGCCTACAAGGCAAGCACAAATTAGCAAATCCATGGGGTTCTGATCTCTACATAATCTGCTCCCAACTGCCAAACATTCCAGTCTACCAGGTTCGCCCTGAAGGAAAGGAAGGACCAATTAAGACTTGGCATCGCAACAACTTGATGCCCCTAGCGGAAACTGTGAGGATAATAAATTCTGAACCCAAACGTGTACAAGGAAAATCAAATTCCAGGCGGTCCAGCAGACTGCAGAGAAAAGGAGAGACTACCCCGTCAGCTGAAGAACCAGTGACCTCCCTTGATGGGGAAGAAGACAGTGATAGTGAGTAGGGTATAGATGGACTTTTCTATGATAGTATGTACAACCCCATTGAAAGCGATCTGAATGCTAATGCTCTAGAGTTCGTCCCTTGTCAAGTTGACCAATCCAAAACAGGCATTCGTCTGGAGGGTTCTTTGGCCCTGAATGAACAACAGAATGAGAGTTTTCCTCTGCCTATTATGGACAATGACCTTTTGTTTGCTGTCAATTCAAGTGTGGGTGACTCCCAGGTTACTCCAGAAATAGAGGATGTGATTACCGCAGAAACAAAGTGTGAGTGTGCCAATGATGCACCACCTGTTGAAGCATGCTCCCCAGTCAACACCTCTGAACTAAGGCCACCCAGACAGATAAGGCCTCCACAGAGACTCACATATGACACTATGGGAAATAGTACTCAAGAACCTGTGAGCACTGCACATCGAGGAGTCTACGCTCATGTTCCCTTTGCTCTTTGCTCCAAAGGTGACCCTCTCCCCACAATAATGTGTACTAATGACACTCCATGGTGGAATGTCCAATTTGACTATAGTGGCAATGTTCAGTTAGTTGTACACTAAGTGTTATATAAAAAAAAAAAAAGTTAGATTTGAGCCATTCTTTGGGAGGACCCAAGACATTTTTAGTGGGGGGGGGGGGGGGGGGAATGTGTAACACCCCATAGATTTTGTGGAATGATGATGTTTAATGCTAAACCTTTTCCTTTTCTTTCCCTCATTAGTTGCAGTGCACAGTTCTGCCCACTAGGGGTGTTCTTAGGAAAGATTGCTGCTTCACACTAGGAACCAAGTTTGGAGAGGACAGTTCCCGAGGGGGAGGATTTGTTGGGTGTGCGATAAAGGCTGGAAAGAAAGGATGCAGTGTATGCTGTTCAATATAGAGTTACTGGATTGTCTGGCCAGACAGAAGATCAAGCAATATACTGCACTGGGACCAGAGAGAGAGTGGATTGTGTCTTGGAAGGAGAAAGACTGAATGGTAGTGAGCTGCTGCTTTTTCTGCTCTCAGAGGTAACAGATCTGCACACCATATTAAAGTATTATGAACATTGCATCCAGGATAGAGTGAGATCAACACAAACGAATACCCTGCATTCACCGCCAGCTGCAGTTATACAAGCTGTTTGTCTGGAAGACACTGTGTGGACTCTCCTAGTGTATATTCCTCATGCTGATATTGAAATCTTCACAAGACAAATGCTTACAGCCTAAGGACCCCGTTCTGAATCACATAACTTAGTAAAGTGCAGGGAATCATAGGTTCTGGACTTGGACACCAGTTAAGGATTTTCCTGCACAAGTGAGCTACACTGTCCGCCATTGCTATAAATATTTAACCGAGAAGACGGGCCCCAACGCATGCAGCTGCCAACTATTGTCCCTTTTTCTTTTCTGCTAACGCCGGGACTATATTTGTGTTTCCTTTGTGTATATTTAAGCGTTGGAAGCTTTATACAGGGTTTAATATACTCAGCTGTTGTATTCTTATATGATTAGAGTCAATATCTAACTTTTATTTTATTCTGACCATAGTTTAGCTTAGCAGTGAAACTTGTTAGAGAGCGACACCCTGTGGAGAAAAGTGTAATTGATTGAGATTTTGTGCAAGAAGCTGTTTGACCGCGCATTGCATGTAATACTGCAGTAATTTTTTAACTAGTAATATTCTGTGCAAGTTTTACTGCTTACCATTATTTTTGTTTAGGGTCACATTGTTGAAAATAAACGGGCCCATTGTTCACATAAACTGTGTTTGAGCATTGGGGAAGAAAAAGGGAGTTCACCAGAGCAAAGAGAGCTCTGAACCCACTATTCCACTTCTAAGACACACCCACGGGTGTGCTACATGTACATTTCTTGGATCTGGGTTTTCTAGAGGAGGATGGCTCCTTGTCTCCCTGGAGCACAAGGGAGAGAAGGGTCAGCCACAGTGCCCTAATATAATAAAAAGCCTGTGAATGTAAACTTGCCGCCAGGCTACTCACTTGACCCTGAAAGGCTCACCTGAATCCAAGTTTGGCTTAGCCATGGTAGACATTTTACCAGTCGCCACCACACAAGAAACGATTCTTCTTCTTCTGCAGTGAAAAACTGTGATCCACACCAACTGTAGCTTATCTGCCACTTAAATGCTCCTAATACGCCCACCAGAAGTGATGTGTGGCACTGTGTGACATCCCACATGACCCAGACATTCAGTATCAAGCTTAACTACCTTCTCACATTAGACCTGCACAGGACGCTGTTTGGGGGAGCTTCTTCACAAGGGAGATACAATGCAGTGTCCAAGCAGAGGCATATTAAGGAGGAAAGTACTCTGAAAAAGGACAGGAAAAACACTGGAGAGGGGAGGAATGGGTGGGGATTTAACCGCTCTACCTTTCTCTGATAAGACAGGACAAATACAATCTCAGGTGTGCTGTCAAGGAGATGACTGGGTAATATATTTCACAGATTTAATTACAATATAAAACAACTGCTGAGATTTGTATCTGCTCAGGATCCTTAACTGTTGGCCACAGAAGTATCCCAAGATTGGTTAATGTATTGAATATGACTATGATACAGGTAACCTTTCTGCATGTGAAGTTGTTTACCTATACTAAAGGACGTAGTCTCTTCCACAAAGTATTACTAAAGCTGTTTTCCAGGACCTTGGACAGGACAATCACTGATCAGCAGACTGAAGAGGCTGCAAAGCTTGCTGGATGTGTTCTCCAAAGGGTGATGTAAAGAGAAAATAAAAGGTCAAGTTAATAGAAGTATTTATGGAAAAATCTAGAAGCCAGAATAAGGTGTCTGGGTGCATTTATAGTAAATGACTGCTGTATGTTACATCATTGCTGCAGGAACACCTTAGACAATGCCTTTAAAGTTTATGGTCAGTACTGCAGCATATGAGATTTCATTTATACCTGGAGACACACTTTAAAGGGAATGTGCCACTAGTTTATATACTGCCCGCACTGTATCTGAGGGCAGCAGAAATTGATGACAGGGACCCTGAGAAAAACACTGGATAACTTTCTTGAAATGACCCAGCTGTTTTACTAATTAGTATCGAGACGCGCTGGAGTCTGCTCAGTACAGAGAATGTGCCCTAGCATATTACGCCCTAGAGAATATGCCCTATAATGCGCCCTAGAGAATGTGCCCTAGAATGTGCCCTAGCTCTATTCCAGCTTCTAAATACCAATTTTAGCAAAATGGCTGGGTCAGTTCATGAAAGTTACCCAGGGTTTGCTGCCCTCAGTTAGCCCAGTACAATTTTTTTGCAAATCTGACCAGTGTCACTTTATGTGGTGATAACTTTAAAACGCTTTGACTTATCCAGGCCATTCTGAGATTGTTTTTTCATCACATATTGTACTTCATGACACTGTTAAAATGAAGTAAAAAAATAAATAAAATCATTTTTATTTATAAAAAAATACCAAATTTACCAAAATTTGGGAAAAATTAGCAAATTTCCAAGTTTCAATTTCTCAACTTGTATAATACATAGTAATACCTACAAAAATAGTCCTTACTTTACATTCCCCATATGTCTACTTCATGTTTGGATCATTTTGGAAATGACATTTTAGTTTTTGGGGATGTTACAGTTTAGAAGCAAATCTTCAAATTAAAAAAAAAACACTTTTTAGGGACCAGTTCAGGTCTGAAGTCACTTTGTGAGGCTTACATAATAGAAACCACCCCATTCTAGAAACTACACCCCTCAAAGTATTCAAAACTGATTTAGGTGTTCCACAAGAGTTAATGGCAAATGGAGATAAAATTTCTGAATTTAGATTTTTGGGCAAATTTTACATTTTGATTCATTTTTCCAGTAACAAAGCAAGGGTTAACAGCCAAACAAAATGCTATATTTATTGTCCTGATTCTGTAGTTTGCAGAAACACCCCATATGTGGCCATAAACTACTGTACAGGCACACGGTTGGGCGTAGAGGGAAAGGTGCGCCGTGTGGTTTTTGGAAGGCAGATTTTGCTGGACTGGTTTATTTACACCATGTTACATTTGAAGCCCCCTGATGTAGAAACGCCATAAAAGTGACCCCATCTAAGAAACGACACCCCTCAAGGTATTCAAAACTGATTTTAAAAACGTTGTTAACAATTTAGGGGTTGCACAAGAGTTATTGGCAAATGGAGATGAAATGTAAGAATTACATTTTTTTGGCAAATTTTCTATTTTAATCCATTTTTCCAGTAACAAAGCAAGGGTTAACAGCCAAACAAAATGCTATATTTATTGCCCCAATTCTGTAATTTGCTGAAACACCCCGTATGTTGCCGTAAACTACTGTACAGGCACACAGTAGGGCGTAGAGGGAAAGGTGCGCCGTGTGGTTTTTGGAAGGCAGATTTTGCTGGACTGGTTTATTTACACCATGTCCCTTTTGAAGTCCCCCTGATGCACCCCTAGAGTAGAAACTCCATAAAAGTGACCCCATCTAAGAAACTACACCCTTCAAGGTATTGAAAACTGATTTTAAAAACTTTGTTAACCCTGTAGGTGTAGCACAAGAGTTATTGGCAAATGGAGATGAAATTAGAGAATTCAAATTTTTTGCAAAATTTCCAATTTTAATGAATTTTAACAGCAAAACAAAATGCTATATTTATTGCCCCGATGAAGGGTTAACAGCAAAACAAAATGCTATATTTATTGCCCCGATTCTGTAGTTTGCAGAAACACCCCATATGTGGCCGTAACTACTGTACGGGTACACAGTTGGGCATAAAGGGAAAGGTGCGCTGTGTAGTTTTGGAAACAACGGGATAAGGTGGCAATTTTGTTGGTACTATTTTTAGTTTAGAAATTCTGAAATTTCATCTCCATTTGCCATAAACTGTTGAGAAACACCTAAAGAGTTAATAAAGTTTGTAAAATCAGTTTTGAATACGTTGAGGGGTGTAGTTTCTTAAATGGGGTCGCTTTTATGGAGTTTCTAATCTAGGGGTGCATCGGGGGAGGCTTCAAATGGGACATGGTGCCAAAAAAAGGCCATCAAAATCTGCCTTCCAGAAACCATATGGCGTTCCTTTCCTTCTGCGCCTTGGTCATACAGCAGTTTACCACCACATATGGGGTGTTTCTGTAAACTGCAGAATCAGGGTAATATTAAGTTTTAGAAGAGGGTCAAACAGGATAAGGCAATAGAGCCCACCTGAACACTGCTCCAAAGAATGCAAAAAAATTATTGGAGGGGGCAGTAAACTAAAGTAAAACGTCACTTTTAATTGCATAGGAGAATAAAAAGGCCCCTACAGACAAACAAACATGTAAAACATACACGACCTAAGCCTGATATCAGAGACAACACCAATTGTGACTAAGATACTGACGTTGGTGCTAGTGGTGGGCTAGGCAAACAAATGAAACGTAGAAGGACAACAAGGGGTATTGTTATACAGAGTACACTAACCCTAATGCCTCCCTACTTGTTCTAGTCCACCCTAATGAAATATCCTAGGAACGGGGTCCAAAAAAGCCCCGCAAGGGGTGGCCCATACTGGAACACTGATCCTACACTGGAAGCCCTGTTAAGGCCCTAACCAGCAATAAAAAGACCCAGTGTCCAGTGGATAAAGCAAAAATGGTTACCACACATGAATTGGGGCTGTAGGAAATAATACCCCAACCAGACCCAATCAGGTTAGACAAAAAATATACTGTAGTGTCTAGGTGTTAGTGGTGGGCTAACCAAAAGGTAAACCGTAGGAGAACAAAAGGGGTATTGGTATAGTGAATACACTAACCCTAGTGCCTCCCTACTACTCCTAGTCCACCCTAATGATATATCCAAGGGGCAAAGTCCAAAAAGACCCCATAAAAGCCCGGACTAGAACTCCAATACTACACTGGAAGCCCTGTTAAGGCCCTAACCAGCGATAGAAAGACAAATAGAAAGACAAAATGTCCGATGGATAATACAAAGTGGTTACAACACATTGATTAGGGCTGTTGGAAAAGATACCCCAACCAGACCCAAACAAATTAAACAAAAATACTCAAGTGTCCCGACAAGTTTCCTCAACATAGGCCCCAAGATTCTTCAGGGGACATGGGGCGTAATGATGGTTGCCCCAGCTGGCGTACGGCCCAACGGCTAGGGAAAACTGTGTAGTAGCTACAGTCAGTATGTGGCTGAGCCTAGAACATAACAATAAAAAACAAACAAAGACCACGTAAGTATAATAACCAATAGGTTGCCACCAATCATCCAACATAGGATGATGGGGGATAATAACTTACTGTTTGGTGGCTGCGGTCAGCGTATGGCTGTAGACCCAAATACAGGCAGGACCCAGAGTGAGGGTGTCTGTGAGGGTAGATGGACCAGCAGCATATGAGGCTGGACTGCCCCATTATAAAGACAGAGGGGCCAGGTGAGATGCATCTACAGCAATCTCCATCAGCTGACACAACGTCCTCTGATGACATCAGAAGATGCGCCTCAACCAAGCGGTCACGTGATCGGGGAAACCGAGACCACATGACCGCACATGCGCAGAAAGATCCGGTCTTATGTGTATCATGAGGCCTGGGATGGAACGCAAGGCAGTCGGAAGCTTCAGCGTCACGTGAGCGCAGGAGAGGAGCCGACATCATCAGACGGCGGCGTCATACTAGCCATCATGTGATCGGAGCTAAGCTGGCCGCACTTGCGCATTAGTGCGCTTACAGACATGTAATATACAACAGCCCAACAGGATTGTGTTAATTTAGTAGCCCATCTGAGTATGATATCATGCACAACATCTCCTCAGGATCGCAGGACATCAAAATAGGAACACCCCTTATTGGTCAGACTAGTGGAGACATGGCCACAGGGCGAACTCAGTATAGATTTAAATAAATATGGGAGGAGGAAAGAAGAGGAGAAAACCTCTCATTGGAGTAGTAGGGAGGCACTAGGGTTAGTGTATTCACTATACCAATACCCCTTTTGTCCTCCTACAGTTTACCTTTTGTTTAGCCCACCACTAACACCTAGACACTACAGTATATTTTATGTCTCACCTGATTGGGTCTGGTTGGGGTATTATTTCCTACAGCCCCAATTCATGTGTGGTAACCATTTTTGCTTTATCCACTGGACACTGGGTCTTTTTATTGCTGGTTAGGGCCTTAACAGGGCTTCCCGTGTAGGATCAGAGTTCCAGTCTGGGCCACCCGTTGCAGGGCTTCTTTGGACCCCGTCCCTTGGATATTTCATTAGGGTGGACTAGGACAAGTAGGGAGGCATTAGGGTTAGTGTACTCTGTATAACAATACCCCTTGTTGTCCTTCTACGTTTCTTTTGTTTGCCTAGCCGACCACTAGCACCAACGTCGGTATCTTAGTCACAATTGGTGTTGTCTCTGATATCAGGCTTAGGTCGTGTATGTTTTACATGTTTGTTTGTCTGTAGGGACCTTTTTATTCTCCTATGCAATTAAAGGTGACGTTTTACTAGTTTACTGCCCCCTCCCAAAAAAAAATTAATATTAAGTTAACCGTTGCTTTTTTACTGGAAAAAAATGATTAAAATGGAAAATTTGCCCCAAAATTGCTGTTTTGGCACCGTTTTTATTTAAGTCTTTTGACCGTGTTTTTTTATGTTTTACACTATATTATCTTTTTATAAACAAAAAAAACATTTTAGTATCTCCATAGTCTAAGAGTCAGTTTTTATTTTAGTTTTTAGCCGATTATCTTAGGTAGGGGCTCATTTTTTGTGGGATGAGAGGACAGTTTTATTGGCACTATGTTGGGGGGCATATGACTTTTTGATCGCTTGCTTATTACAATTTTTGTGATGTAAGGTGACTAAAAAATACCTTTTTTTCCACCGTTTTTATTTTATTTTTTTGACCGTGTTCATCTGAGGGGTTAGGTCATAGGGTATTTGTATAGAGCAGATTCTTATTGACGCGGCGATACCTAATAATTTATTTTAGTTTTACTAAATATTTTTTAATTTTTTATTATTTTTCATTTTAGTGTCTCAAGTCTGAGAACCATAGTTTTTTATCCGATTGTCAGTGGCTAAATTTGGGGAAGGGGAATATAAATTTAGTACTCCATGGAAGTGTGGTACTCCCTGAAGCAACCGTCAATGCAGAGGCCCAGATGATGGGGCACGTGTCACACTGAGTGGTGGTGTCCTTCCGTATCCCTCTCCTGTGACACACACTGCACTTTTTTGGGGTCCGTCCCTTCTTTCCAGTATGGGGGACCACACCTGCAAAGTGTTGGCCAGGGACGATCCGTCCACCTCCAGTTCCCGAGGTACTCCGGCCTGCTCTTTCCTGGTCAGAAAAGATCAGGGCCTGCCTCATAGAACTGAAGGACTGAGGACTGCCTCATAGAACTTAAGGAATGTCCCTGTGTTGCCAGCGCTCTGGGACAGCACAAAAGAATTGTACAAGGCAACCTGTACCAAGTAGACCGCAACTTTTTTGTACCATGTCTGGGTTTTGCGCATGGCATTATATGGCTTGAGGACTTGATTAGAGAGATCAACTCCTCCCATATACCAATTGTAGTCGACGATGCAATCAGGCTTGAGGACTGTTGCAGTGGTACCTCGCACAGGGACAGGGGTGATGCCGTTACTGTGAATTGTGGACAGAACAAGGACATCCCTCTTGTCCTTATATCTGACCAGCAACAGGTTTCCACTGGTAAGGGCACGGGTTGCACCCCTGGGGATAGGTACCTGGAGGGGGTGGGTAGGGAGGCCGCATTGATTTTTCTGCACGGTCCCACATGCCGACGTGGATCTGGCGGCGAGGGACTGGAACAAGGGGATACTAGTATAAAAGTTATCCATGTACAGGTGGTAACCCTTATCTAGCAGTGGGTGCATAAGGTCCCACACAAGTTTCCCGCTAACACCCAGAGTGGGGGGACATTCTGGGGGTTCAATACGGGAATCTCGCCCCTCGTATGCACAAAACTTGTAAGTGAACCCTGAGGTACTCTCACAAAGTTTGTACAGCTTCAAGCCATACCTCGCCCGCTTAGAGGGAACATACTGGCAGAAAATGAGTCTCCCATTGAAAGCAACGAGAGATTCATCAGCCGCGACCTCCCTTCCAGGTACATAGACCTGCACAAATTTGGCCCCAAAGTGATTGATGACTGGCCTGATTTTCTACAGGTGGTCACAGGTAGGATCACCTTGGGGGAGGGGACATGCTGCATTATCTGCATAATGCAGGCATTTCCGGATGGCCTCAAACCGGGTACGTTTCATGGCCGTACTGTAAAGTGGCCTGGTAGAGTACGTCCCCACTCCAGTAATGCCTGACACTAAGTTTTTTGACTAGGCCCATGTGCAGCACGAGGCCCCAAAACATCCTCATCTTGGCTGCACTGACCAGAGTCCAGCCACCAAAAGGAGCCCGGGTGTTGAGCAACAAACTGTTGGGCATACAGGTTCGTTTGCTCCACCATCAGATTTACAAAGTGGTCACTGAAAAAAAGACTAAAATAGTCATATTCAGTGAAACCCACTGTGGAAATCTGGATTCCTGGTTGACCAAAAAAATCAGGAATTGCAGGCTCAAAATGCTCTGGGGTACACCAGACAAGTTCACCGGTAGGGGGCTCATCTGGCGGGCCAGAAAACTAGTACGAGCCGCAGAGCTGCTCGTACTAGTGTGGGCCACAGGGTCCCTAGAATGGCGGTCCCCTTTCTCCGCCTGGCGGCGTCTCCACCGCCTTGGGGGCTCATCATCATTGCTAGTCCACCCTAATCCTCATCCTCACTGGGGCTCTCGGACTCAGAGGCAAGCTGGGCGTATGCCTCCTCGTCCGAGAACATCCGGCGGGCCAAAGGGGAGTGTGTGTGTGTGTGTGCGCGTGTTAAATTTTATTTGGTGCGGGGGCACGGGTGTTCATGGACTTTACTCTAAACCTAACAGACCCAAAAATAAAAAAGGGCAAAAAAAATAAAAAATTCAAACTCGTTGATCATGGTAACAGTTGGCGGACGCTAAGAGTGACGGCCACAGTCAGCATACGCAGAAAAAATAAAAATAAAATGCTCAAAAAAAGTTGTGGGGGGGGGGGGAAAGCTGCAGCACACCTGGGGGGGGGGGTATAGGGTCACACAGCTGTGCTGTGGACCCCAGACACCCAATTTAGGGTGATGCAATCAAAAACTTTATTTTATTTTTTTCCACTTACTTTCCCTGAATATCCCTGCCTAACCTAACCTGTCCCTAACCTTTGCCTAAATACCTTTTACTGTTAAGGGTCAGAAGGGGGTGCTGGTGCACAGATGGGGATGCTGGGGTGCCGGCCCTGGAGATCCGTGCAGCTTGCTCCTCTCTCCTCAGCTCCCGGACACAAAAGGAGGAGGAGAGGAGCGCTGCACTAATTTTGAAGCGCCCGCCCCTGCAACCAATCAGAGCCGATCCTGATAGGTGATGTCACCATCACCTCTCAGGATCGCAGGATGGTGCTTCGTGGTGTATTATCACCATCCTGTTCCGGGTTATCGGGTCCCCAGAGACCTGAATAACCCAGAAACGCAGAAAACAGCAGGTCTGAATTGACCTGCGATTTGCTGCGATCGCCGACACTAGGGGGGTCATTTGAGCAGGCACCCAGTTCCGATCACCGCCCGCCGGTGATCAGAACTACACAGGACGTACAGGTACGTCCTGTGTCCTTAAGTACCAGGACATCAGGGCGTACCTGTACGTCCTGTGTCCTTAAGAGTTTAAAGTGGCATTGTTACAAAATGTTATATAGTGATTTCTGTGAACCCTGGTCACATGTTGTCTACTTAGCCATACACAATGTTGACATTTAACTATGGATCATTAAAGAGGACCTGTTACCACAAAATGTATGTATTTTAAGTAGTGATGGCCTTGCGGTTCGCCCGGCTGTCGGTTCTCGGCAAACTTTGCCCATTTGCAATTCATCGAACATATGGCGATATTCGTTCCCGCCATGTTCTTTTACATTGTCAAGAACTTTGACCCATGACACATCCATCAGGTGGTACAGGACAGTCAATTGAGACTGTAGTGCAGCATTCGTCTGTGTTTTTTGTCTGCTTCACCGCATCTACACAGAGTGAAAAACACTATTGGAACCAATAATTTCTACTGGTGTGATTTTCCAGTTGCCCCCCCCCCCCCCTTCCCACAAAAAAAAAAATAATGATTGAGGCAGGGGTGTGATATATCTTCTTCCACAAATACTGATCTTCTATAGGGACTTTTGTCACAGGGTCATTTTGAAAATGACAGGCAGATGAAGAGGTAGGTCATTCTGCAGGGGTTGTAGGGGTCGGGCAGGTGCACCAGGCCGGAGTCTAAGTGGGAAGTTGCAGAAAGTGCGTGCGATTACGTCGAAAGATGCACCAGACTTGGTTGAGTGGCTCACTCAACCTTCCTCTTCTGCACCCTCTTCACTCTCTGCTGTGTCTACCCCCAAAGACACGACCACCATATCCCCTCCGCTCGAGTCAGAGGAATTATTTTCCCATACATTCCAAGACCTTACTGATGCACAGCCATTCTTGGCATCGGATCGGGAAGATGAGGTATCAACGGTCGCCACCCAGCAGTCTGACGACAGTACCCAGATCAGCCCAAGGAGGGTGGTTACTGCTTACTCAAAGTTCTCTAATGTCAGTGGTGGTGAAGGTGACAAATCCGATGATGACGTGTTGATGGACGTCACGTGGGTGTCCACAAGAGAGGAAGAGGAGGGGAGTTCAGAGGGAGAGACGGAGCAGCAGAAAGGGAGGAGAAGCAGGCAGAACTTACAGTGCACAGGAGGCAAAAAGCAGACTGCTAATGTATCTGTAACGAAACATCCACCATGCACATCACATCCAGCGCTCCCAGGATGCCGGCACATGGCTCCTCAGTGTGGGCTTTTTCTAATGTGTCCGCTGTTGTCAATAGAGTTGTTATCTGCAGCCTGTGCTGTCAACGCCTAAGTCGCGGAAAGCCCAACACTAACCTAGGGATGACCGCCTTAAGAAGGCACCTGGCCTCCCATCACCGAGCCCAGTGGGAGCTACACTATCAGAACCCACAAAGCCACACTCCCGGCGCTCAACCTCCTGCCTCTTTTCCTTATCCTCCCAGTTACCCTCCACTCCACCTTCCACCATGCGGTTGTCGCGTTCATCTGGCAAAAGGCAGGTTTCCTTGCCCCAAATGTTCGAGCAAAAAAAGATGATGCCCAACGGCTGACCTCTAGCTTGTCAGAACTGCTAGCCCGCCAACTACTGCCATATAAACTGGTGGACTCGGAGGCCTTTAGAAAATTTGTGGCCATTGGAACACCGCAATGGAAGGTCCCTGGAGAAAATATTTATCCCAGAAGGGCATCCCAGAGCTATATGGCCACATTTAGCGGCAAGTGAATGTATCTCTGGCACACAGTGTCGGTGCCAAGATACATCTGACCATAACCACATGGTCTAGCAGGGAAGGTACAAAACTTTTACTGCCCACTGGGTGAACCTTCTGACGGCCGTCAAGCATGCAACCCGTGGCACCGGTGTAGATTTGGTGTTACCGCCACGGATTGCATGCAGGCCTGCCTCTTCTTCTCATCCTCCCTCTCCTCCTCAGCTGACTCCTCCTTTTCCGCTGCTACCGTCTCTTCCGCTGTGCCCCCCAAAATCCCCAGATCCTGTTTGATGTGCTAGGTGAGACATTGCCATGCTGT
Organism: Bufo gargarizans; assembly: GCF_014858855.1. NCBI lineage: Eukaryota > Metazoa > Chordata > Amphibia > Anura > Bufonidae > Bufo > Bufo gargarizans. The sequence continues at coordinate 232,421,185 of NC_058084.1, forward strand.
GCTGCGTTTGTTGTGCCTGGAAGCCAAGAGCCACAGCGATTCTGCACTCCTTTCAGCTTTATGGTCACGGGCAGATCAGTGGCTAACCCCGCTCAATTTGACAGTTGGTAAAATGGTGTGCGACAATGGAGCCAATCTGCTGAACGCGTTAAAACAGGGCAAAATGACACACATGCGTGCATGGCACACGTCTTGAACTTAGTCGTGCAGCAATTGGTTGCCAAATACCCCTGGGTCCAGGACGTCTTGCCGCAGGCCAGGAAAATCTCTGGCCATTTTAGAAGATCTTACACAGCCATGGCTTGCCTTGCTGACATTTAGCGGCGACACCACCTACCCATCAGACATCTGATGTGTGACTGCCTGATGCGATGGAACTCCACCTTGTATATGCTTGATAGGCTGCTCCAGCAGAAACGTGCAGTTAATGGCTACCTGTACATCTCTGTGGCAGAACAGGTTCTAGGGAGCTTGGTTTTTTTCACCGTGCCAGTGGCTGCTCATGCGCGATGCATGCAGACTTCTGAGGCCATTTGATGAGATCACCAAACTGGTCAATTGCAGCCAGTGCGCCATCAGTGACATTGTACCTCATGCCTTCTTTCTGGAGCGTGCATTGCGTTGGGTCGATTGATCGAGCCATCTAGGAGCAGGAGGATGAGGAAGTCGCAATGCTGGATGAATTCCTAGGGGGCGGCTACTCCATCTGAGACAATTCAACAATAGGAATCTAAAAAGGAGTCAGAGGAGGATGCTGCCGAGGGAGAGGAGGAGCAAGAAGAGCATGCGTTAAAACTTTTCTGGGATCCCTCGTGTTGTCCATAGATGGTTGGAGGAGAACGAGGACGACATTATCCTGGATGATGAGCAGGAGCCAGGACACTCCACCGCTTCCAGTTTAGTGCAAATGGGGGCCTTCATACTCCAGTGTTTGAAGAGGGACCCCCGTATAAAAAGCATAAAGAGCAAAGACCAGTACTGGGTGGCAACGTACTTAGACCCCCCGGTACAAACACAAAATCGCGGAAATGTTACCACCATCACAGAGGGCTGTCAGAATGCAGCACTTCCAGGCATTGATTCGAGAAATGCTGCATTCTGCTTTTGCGGGTGCTGGAAGAGGAATTTTCACTCACAGAGAAACAGTTGCGGGTACCAATACAACAGTGCATGGAAGAAGAGGGCGGTTTGAAGATGTGTTGGTCACTTCGAATATGAGATCAGCCAACCCATCGACAGCCGTCCTCCGGATCCAGGCTCAGAGAACGCCTAGACATGGGGTAGGCAACCTCCGGCTCCCAGCTGTTGTAAAACTACAATTCCCAGCATGCTCCATTCATTTCTATGAGAGTTCTTAGAAGAGCAGAGCAAGTATGCATACTGGGAGTTGCAGTTTTACAACAGCTGGGAGCCAGAGGTTGCCTACCCCTGGCCTAGACCAACAGGTGCACGACTACATCAGGTTTACGGCCGATGTGGACGCTTTGAGAAGCGATGAACCCCTGGACTGCTGGGTCTGCAGGCTTGACCTGTGGCCATAGCTGGCACAATTTGCCATGGAACTGTTGCCTTGCCCCTCGTCCAGTTTCCTGTCCGAAAGGACGTTCAGCGCAGCAGGGGAAATCGTGACCGATAAGCGCACTCGCCTAGCTCACAACAGTATGGACTACCTCACATTTCTAAAAATGAATGAGGCATGGATCTCTGAGGAATTCAACACATGTGGTGAGTCGACCATTTTTGATGGAAATTCCTCATGACAGCCCACAAATATCCGCCACCACCCAGAACAAATCATGGTCCCTGTCTTAGGTAAATACAGCGGCATAAAAGGCCTTTTGTGTCCATTGAATGCCACATTTTTAGGGTCTGTACTGGCCAACAGTTACATTTTTATGCTGTGACCACCTAATGTACCTCCAACCACAGAATCCGACAGTTACATTTTTATCCTGTGACCACATAATGCACCACTAGCCACAGAATCCTAAATTCTTTTCTGTCAGGTGAATGCCTATTGGCTAATTTTTGGGGCCTGTACTGGCCGACAGTTACATATTTATCCTGTGACCGTCTAATGTACCTCAAGCCACAGAATCCAAAAGTTCTTTGCTGTCAGGTGAACGCCTATTGGCAAATTTTTGGGGCCTGTACTGGCCGACAGTTACATATTTATCCTGTGACGGTCTAATGTACCTCCAGTCACAGAATACTACAAAGTTGTGTGCCGTCAGGTGAATGCCTATTGGATAATTTTTGGGAGTGGCAAGTTCTCGCAACAATACTTAGTGCACCAATCACTAATAACTCATGAGACCTTATAAAATGTGAAGTTGTGTGTACCACAAAAAAATAAATCGCATCATTAGGGATTTTCCCAATGGCGCTTTTTTAAACACTCGATCTGCATATACAGCAATTGTTATAACATGCATGTGAAATGTAATCCAATTACTTACAGTTATCAGCAATTCTTCCTCAACGTCGCAAAAATTATTGCCGACCATCTTTTCTGATAGCATCCAACTTCGGTCTGGTGGAAACCCAGTTGCTGTAGTAAGCCACGCGCATGCGCATAGGCGAAAATGACATTGCCGATATTTTGCATTGAAAATAAGAATGAATGGAGATCGCAAATTTGAATAATACATCTCGTATTTGTGCACTTCTATTAAGTATTTGGTGGCTGCAAATATGACCTGAAGGTATTCCAGATTCGCCTGCCTTTAAAGTGAATGGGGCCCACCGAACATTTGATCGCGATCGCGAACCGTCCCGGCCGATGTTGGTCCATCACTAATGGTAAGGGTATTTTTAAGTGATGGATTGGTTCTCCCCTTTAATTCGGTTTAATACTGTATGTAATAGTTTATACATTTCCCTTGAAATGTAGTGGGTTAGAGATAATACCCATCCCCAATTGTGCTGATAAGACCACATTCCTGAGTGATCTCAGAGACATGCATGCTGCACATGTTAAAACATTATGACACACATTCACTTAGCAGACTCACCAGGCCCTCCATTCTAGGTAGGATTTGAGTATAACTTACCCTATTTATCTTGTACACCCTGGGGTGTCAGTCATGTGTTATAACTGGGTAGACATCCATGGGTTATAGCATCAACAAAGTCTCCACCCAATTTAGGCTTGTGATGCTTATTTACTTTTTATTATTCTGTATGTGATTTTGTTGTATTATCGAATATTTAATCGCTTAGTAAATATATTTATTCAGATAGCCTGTGTAAGCTTATTCATTCTCAAATCTTTAAAATTCACTTTACGTTACAAATGGTGGCAGTAGTGGGATTTGAGCACATGAATATGCTATAAGCTGTGAGTGGAGCTGTAGTGGGCTTGGTAGAATCTTGCAAAGTTCTTTTGAAAGTTGTAGAACTGAGCAGATTCTAGTGAAAATATTTAAGACTCTGTGAAGTTAGAGCTTGCAGACTGTGGACATCAGAGCTCCTGTGATGTTGAGGAGGATTCTGATGAGTTAGAGAACAGACCAGTGTCAGGATGTTCATTTATGGCACTAGCAAGAAAGAAAGCGTGTGTCTACAATCAGAACCGCACTTTTGTTGCAAGTTAAGAAATGAACTGTTTATGTTTTGTTACCCTAATGCTATGTGTGTGTCCAAGAAGGAAAGACCTGTAGCCATAGCATTAGAGATTAGAGCAGTAAAGGATGGTTAGTTAATAAAAAAGCATTGTACCTAGTTTGTACCAATAGATGTGTGGTTAGCATTATGAATATGAAGGTTTTAGAAATATATCTCTGTTGAAATAGTTCTAGTAACATAGTACATAAGGCCGAAAAAATACATTTGTCCATCCAGTTCGGCCTGTCATCCTGCAAGTTGATCCAGAGGAAGGCAAAAAAAAACTGTGAGGTAGAAGCCAATTTTCCTCACTTTAGGGGAATAAAAATTCCTTCCCGACTCCAATCAGGCAATAAGAATAAATCCCTGGATCAATGATATCTCTATAGTAGCTATAGCCTGTAATATTATTACGCTCCAGAAATACATCCAGGCCCCTCTTGAATTCCTTTATTGTACTCACCATCAGCACCTCCTCAGGCAGAGAGTTCCATAGTCTCACTGCTCTTACCGTAAAGAATCCTCTTCTATGTTTGTGTACAAACCTTCTTTCCTCCAGACACATAGGATGTCCCCTCGTCACAGTCACCGTCCGGGGAATAAATAGATGACGGGATAGATCTCTGTACTGACCCCTGATATATTTATACATATTAATTAGATCTCCTCTCAGTCGTCTTTTTTCTAAAGTGAATAACACTAATTTTGATAATCTTTCAGGGTACTGTAGTTGCCCCATTCCAGTTATTACTTTAGTTGCCCTCCTCTGGACCCTCTCCAGCTCTGCTATGTCTGCTTTGTTCACTGGAGCCCAGAACTGTACACAGTACTCCATGTGTGGTCTGACTAATGATTTGTAAAGTGGTAGGACTATGTTCTCATCACGGGCATCTATGCCCCTTTTGATGCAACCCATTCTCTTATTTGCCTTGGCAGCAGCTGCCTGACACTGTTTTTTGCAGCTTAGTTTGCTGTTTATTAAAATTCCTAGATCTTTTTCCATGTCAGTGTTACCGAGTGTTTTACCATTTAATAAGTATGGGTGACTTGCATTATTCCTTCCCATGTGCATAACTTTACATTTGTCAGTGTTAAACCTCATCTGCCACTTATCTGCCCAAGCCTCCAATCTATCCAGATCCCTCTGTAGTAGTATACTGTCCTCTTCAGTGTTAATTACTTTACACAGTTTAGTGTCATCTGCAAAAATTGATATGTTACTATGCAAGCCTTCTACAAGATCATTAATAAATATATTGAAGAGAATAGGGCCCAATACTGACCCCTGAGGTACTCCACTAGTGACAGTGACCCAATCTGAGTATTTACCATTAATAACCACCCTCTGTTTTCTATCACTGAGCCAGTTACTTACCCACTTACAGACGTTTTCTCCCAGTCTGAGCATTCTCATTTTATATACTAACCTTTTATGTGGTACAGTGTCAAATGCTTTGGAGAAGTCCAGATACACGACATCCATTGATTCGCCGCTGTCAAGTCTAGAACTTACCTCCTCATAGAAACTGATTACATTTGTTTGACATAATCGATCCCTCACGAAGCCATGCTGATATGGCGTTATTTGTTTATTTCCGTTAAGATGCTCTAACATAGCATCTCTCAGAAAACCTTCAAACAGTTTACCCACAACAGATGTTAAACTTACCGGCCTATAGTTTCCAGGCTCTGCTTTCCAGAGTGTGAGAAGATATGTTGGTCAGAAAGATAAAGTATTGTTTGGCATATGTGAAAAGTTGAAAAACCTTGAAGATGATTTAAGAAGGTTGAACCTTGAACAATGCACTACCTTTAAACAAGGGTTGGTTTGTCTGGGCTGTTAAGGGATATAGACAAACAGATAGTCGTATTTTATAGTCCCACCCCCTAGTCTGTCTAGCTTTGTTTCTCTCCATTGCTGAAGTCTCAGGAAAGTTGGATAAATCTTGGAGAGGTAAGAATCGGGAAAAGTGGTCCGACGCCTGTGGTGGGCTGATTCCATCCCCCAGCCTTAACAGAGAAGACTTAAGTAACATATAGTTGGCTAGGCAAACAATGCTTAGATAGATGTTGGCAATGCAAAAGTGACTATGAAGAAGGGAGGGGGAGGGGGGTATGAGGAGTAAGACAAAGTTAGTAAGTCTTGTGATGTGTAATAACTTGGTGCTCGTGTTCTTATTTAGCCTGTCTTTCAGAAAACTTTATGCTGGGATTAGAACCCATGACCTTCTGTATCAGAGGCAAGGCGCTTACCCACACAGCTATTAGAGCTGTATAGCCAGTTGCTTAAAAAAATAAAATATAAGACTTCTACTGTAGATAACTTTTATACCTAGTGTACATCCATACACATGACAGCTACCTCAACACACTGTGCATGGATGTAGCAGAGCTGGGTGTGTTGGGGCAGCTATCATGTGTATGGATGTACACTAGGCATAAAAGTTATCTACAGTAGAAGTCTTATATTTAAATTTTTATTTTTTAAATAACTGGCTACACAGCTCTCATAGCTGTGTGGGTAAGTGCTTTGCCTCTGATGTGAAAGGTCACGAGTTCTAATCCCAGGAGAAACTTTTCTGAAAGACATGCTAAATGAGATTGAAATACACCAGGGTCTCGTAGTTCACTGTTTGTGTGTGTTTTCTGCGGCTGTTGCCTCAGCCTGTCAGCTGGTGCTGCTCGCTCTGTGACTGAGACAGTGAGGGGCGGCCGGGCTGCGTGGCACACAGGCTCAGCGGGGCAAGTGTAAGTTAATTGTTTTCTGCCCAGATGCCCCCCCCCTTCTCTGTGCCCTCAAGTAGCTGCTTGGGCTGCCTTATGATAGAGCAGACCCTGGACATAAATTATGAGGGGCAGAAATGTGAAATGATGGGAAAATGTATATTCGCTTGTGTTGACAAAAATCCTTGCACCAGCCCTGGCTGTGTGTGCAGTCTGTACTTCAAGTATAACGGCTTGGTTATTATGAGCTGTGTGTTGATATGAATAAATGATGCTGCAGCAAGAAATGAATACGTATTGAGTATGATATATACTTTTTTCCATATGATGCACATGAAACTTTTTATTTTTCTTGGAAATTTTTTTGGTTTTTATTGGTGCCAAAAGTTTTGATTGAGCTCTACATTTTTTCAATTGAAGTCAATGAAACATTTCCTATTGGTCTTTCATGTGTTCATGTCTGCATTTTCGCATCTGTTCATTTCGATGTTTGTGGTTATGTGTTATATGTTCTGCTAACACCAGAGATCTGTCCTCATGATCAGTTGAGACAAGACTGACTAAAAGAAGGAGGATCACACCGTCTGACTGGAAGAGGTGGACTTAGATGACTTAGAGGGGAGGGAGGAGGACAGGGTGGACGTCACAGACACAAAGACAGTCGTTATGCCAATCTCCTAGTTAGAAGACACCCCCATGAAAGATGAGAAGTTCTGTGTCTTTTCAAGAGAAAAAAAAAGTCTATTAATTTCCACATTAAGAAAAGCTGTGTACTTCTGTAAACCAAAATGCCAAAGGGTATTAAATGCAGAGTAACATCAAACAGCATTAGGTATCTTAAGAAGGGTCAGGAATAAAAATTATATTAATGATGTTGTGTTTTATTTGGTTAATAGGTTTACCTTGAAAAAGATACCCACGCATTGCTATTGTTTTGATGTGTTTAAGAATGAAGACAAAGATCTCTATTAGGCCGAATGCACACGGTAGTACACTGGTATGATCTATACCAGTGTATTACTGTACTGCGGCAGCAGGAAGCGAACGGCGTCATAGCAACCAATGACACCGTGCGCTCCTGCTCTCAGCAGGAATCCAGCCCGTGTTACCACGGACCGCTCACGGCCATGTGCATTCGGCCTTACTTGTGAAAATAATTTGTATGTTAGGATACAGATAATTAGACAAGGTTCAGGGTTTACCTGTTTATTTTGCTTTGGCAGAAGACCTCTATGGCACCATTGGAAAGAGTTATATACAGTGTTGGAGTGACAAAAGTTCTAAGGACTTTTGTTTGTTTATTTGATCCATTTGATGCAGGGGTGGAGAGGGAACCACCCTATTAACGGCTTTCCCTGACATGGACCGAGTTTAAATTATGGACAGAGCTTTTCGAATTTACATCTTCTAGATTGCGTAGAACTGTTCAAGTACATCTTTCCTAAGTGCAGGTTGTATCAGCTCTTAAACTGAGCCAGGACTGGCAACCTCAGAAAAGTCCAGGGGCTGCCAAAGTCATCATAACCAGGTGTGGTAAGAAAAAGTTTTCGGTGACCTGACTGTCACCCAACAAAAAAAGGCTTCAACCACTAGTCTGCCATGCTGAACAAGGCCTTGCTGCTTGTACTACAGCTGTCCAGGGTTGGACTTCAATGGCAATAGTCTTCCCAAGACTTCCTGACCAACCAGCCTGGCTGATGCAACAATCTGCAGACCAGTGAGGGGAGGAGGCCCTGTGTCAAAGCTCCTCCCAAAGAAAAGGTAATGGACTGTCTAACACACAAGAGGCTCTGAGACCTGCACTATTATTACACCTGCAAAACCCATTTGAATTAAAAGAGGGGTCATAGACTGGACTTTGTAACAACAACACAAAAACAGGCCATGCAGGTGCATAGATCATCAAGAAATGGACAATTGACTAAGCACCAGAGACTTTGTTATCCAAGAAGATCAGAGGTAAAGAAGATCTCAGTGAGACTCTTCTTGTTAGTCCAACGCACAGTTTTTGTTTGTGTTTTTTTTTCGTTTTTTTGATATTCAATGGTCCCGAAATAGTTATCTGTCAAACGATTAGGCTATATATGTAGAATAGGTTCTGATATTGGGTGTTGAAAACTAACTAAAGTGGAAGAACCAGGGGTGGAGTGTATTGTAATGGTATTTTTAAGTGACTGATTCTCCCCTTTAATTCTGTTTAATAGTTTATAAGTTTCCCTTGTAATGTAGTGGGTTAGAGATAGTACCCATCCCCCATTATGCTGATAAGACCACATTCCTGAGTGACCTCAGAGACATGCGTGCTGCAGGATGCGAGTATGACGTACCATATTTCTCTTGTACACCCTGGGGTGTCGGTCATGTGTTATAAAGGGGTAGACAGCCATGGGTTATGGCATGATCGACGGAGTCTCTACCCCATTTAGGCTTGTGATGTTTATTTACTTTTTATTATTCTGTATGTGATTTATTTGTGTTATCGTATATTTAATCACTTAGTAAATATATTTATTCACATAGCCTGTGTAAGCTTATGCAATCTCAAATCTTTCAAATTCACTTTACATTACAATGTATCTGCAGGAAACATGTTATAGAGCAGGAGAAGCTGAGCAGACTGATATATAATTTTGCTGGAAAAGATTCAGTAAAAATTATAATTTATACCTCAGCATTTTCTAAAATACTCTCAGAACATGTAGAAGTGTTATCAGTGACTGACAGCTACCTATGTATACACCAAGTTGGATTTAGACAGCCAGATAATCGGGCACATTATCGGGCCCATCTAAAAGGTGCAGCAGATCACCTAGCAAACTAGCAAAACGCTCGTTCATTAGGAGAAACTGTTGTTCATGCAGGCAGCTAAATTATCATTTATGGGTAATGCTGTCTGAACAGCGATTTGCTGCCCAGAAACAATGTAGCTGAATGAGGATGAGCAATCGCTATGTAGCTGAATGAGGATGAGCAATCGCTATAGCAAGTCACTCAACCTCATACTGTGGAGGTGATTGCTGCATGTAAATGATTCCTTCCCAACAAATCCACCTTTATAAACAGAATGCTATCAGTCAGTGAATTATATTACCTCCCCTGCATACTGAAAGCTGTCCACGGCTGTTGCCTAAAGCTACATCCACAGGAATGGGAAAAACGGCCATGTAATAGCCATTTTTTGAACTCATTGAAGACAATGGGGACATTCACATGACCGTTTTTTTGTTTTTTACAGGCCAGTCAATAAAGGAGGGACAAAAAAAATAGGAAAATGGCAAGACTAAGATTAATGGGTCCTTTTTTAACGGCCTTTAAGATAGGAGTGCTCCCGTCTAATGGCTGTTAAAAATGGGTACAATGATGTTAAAAAAGCCATTCAGGAGTTAAATACCTCCACCACTTGCATGCAGAGGACACTCACTCCTCACTGAATGCAGCAGGACCTGCACTCCCAGCGAGATTACATCACTACACAGAGTGCAGGTCCTGCTGCATTCAATGGGTAGCGAGCGAGTGTCCCATGCTTGCAAGTTGTTGAGGTTATTTTTAACAGGCAGAAAAGGGGCCAAATGGGTGCATTCTTTATATAAGGGGCGCAACTTAAAAGGGCATGAATAATACTGTGGGGGCACCAATTAGGGCATTAGTAATACTAGGGGCCACTAATGTGGCATTAATAATACTGGATAGCACAAATGGGAGTAATACTGGGGGAATACTATGGAGGGAATTTGATGTCCAGGGGGCATTATGAATACCATGGGCACTGCAACGGTTGGGATAAAAATAAAAGCCAATTGAATTCATCCGTTTTACGGGGCATTAATAACAAACAGATGGCCAGAAAATGGCAGCAAAAATGGTTGAAAAATAGCAATTTTTTCACTATCATATGAATGTACCCTTAATTTGGGAAAAAGCTGAAAAATAAATGTATCAAATATAATTTTTACTGAATCTTTTACCACAAAATTTGATATCAACCTGTTCAGCTTCTCCTGCTCTATAACATACTGGCTGCAGTTTACATTGCATTTTGTGGCGACAGGTCCTCTTTGAATTAAACCCTTTTCTGAATCATGTGGCACATAAGTGGTGCATTATTATTCAATTTTACAACAATATTTTGTTAGACAAAGATGGAATTTGGCTAGAACAAACTAGATTTATTGCTGTGTAAAAAAATGTACAGTAGAATGAATTTTGAGCTCTACAAATACACAGTTATACTTTGCTGCAATTCTTGTTTGTTTTTTAATCTATTTATCTCTGTCTAGAATTTTCAACCAAAGTTGAATTCAATTAATTAATACAACAATATATGTTGCAAGGTATGATTAATCTTGAATTTTAGAAGGCAATGTGAATATGACAACAGTACCCAAGCAAAAAAAAAAAAAGAATTAGGAAAAGCAAGCCCCAAACTGACTTTCCTATCCCCAGGTCTCCTTTTCTCTTGAAATGAACACAATTTCCTTAATGAAAAATATATTCTATCACTTAACTACATAAAATCACATTTTGTTTCTGTAATGTTATTATCCCAGCAGAGGTTAAACAAAACCCTTCATATAAATCTGATATTTTGTTATAACAAATTGTACTTTTCATACACGTGATTTTTATTTATTTTTAACCCTGTTTTCTGCACGTAGAAACAATGGGCATGAATAGGAAATGTCATTTGGGAATCAGCAGTTCACTAAAACCAGTGCACTGTATACTGAACTGTACAGATATGCAGCTTTCCTGGGGATTTAAAATAGTTTGCATTTTCTTTAGTTCTTCTGGATTATTCCATAAAGACTTTGATCTTTCTTGTAAACTTCAGTTCCGATACAAAGTATACCACTTCACATCTTTACAAGGGATCCATTTCACAATTTCGGGAACACCTACAAAGATGTCATATGTGCCCCCGACATTTCAGAAGTGCAGAAAATTGTTTATTTTCAATCTCTGGATGCTCAAGGATGTGCAAGTTAAATGTGCAGAGGTAGCGCAGTCAATTCTTTTAGTTTATTTAATGTTCTGTATTCTCTCAATGTGTTTGCCAATAATAAGATATTTCAAAAGTTTTCTGGAAGCGTAACGTTACGCAAAAGCCACTGCTGAGAGTGGCTGCCATTACAGTCTCTAATGCTGGGTACTTGACTGTCTTCTTCTGCAGCTTTGTCCAGACACTGGTTGCTATTCACGTGGATTAATGTTAATTTCTAGAGAAAAGAAACATAAAACACATTTAATAGAATAAAACACACTACAAATTATGTCTGTGAAGGTTCTCATTTATCCAGGTCATGGTATATCTGTAAAGAATAAATCAAGGCAACTGGACGTACTGTAGATTTCTTGAAAACATTCACTCGTTCTTCCAATGAGCTTTCTCAATTCTGAATGACTGTACAAAAATTCTGGGAATAAATATGTAACTGAATCAACATCTGGTAATTATACCCAAAGACTTCCCAGAAAAAGGTGTCAAGACAGCATTGCATGTGGCAGACAATAGATGTCTAACCCCCCCCCGCCTCTATTCAAGCTTGGCTTCTCCATTTTTACGTAGATGGCCTCCTTCACACCTCGTTTGTACCAATCGACCTCCTTATCCAAAACACGTACTTGACTGTCTTCAAAGGTGTGACCTGTTCCTTTTAGATGCAAGTACACGGCTGAATCTTGACCAGAGGTTATGGCTCTTCTATGCTGAGCCATACGCTGATGTAGTTGTTGTATACACTTCTGAGCATTCTTCATTGCACTGGACTGCGTACACAATGTTGTCCATCTTGTGTTTAGGCGTTCGGTCTTTGGGGTGAACCAGTTGTTGTCTCTGTGTTGCAGGGTTTAAAGCAGACAGGGATGTGATGTTTATTAAAAATCCTTTTGAGTTTCTCAGACACCCCAGCTACATATGGGATAACCATATTCTTGCGTCTGTCATGCTTCTCGCCCTCACTGGTAGTCTTGGTGCTCTTTCTTCTCCTTCCTTCTGTTTTGACAAAGGCCCAAACTGGATACCCACAAGTTTTAAGTGCCCCTCTGAGATGTTTGAGTTCCTTCGCCTTGACCTCTGTGCTGGTGGGGATTTTCTTTGCCCGGTGGTGTAGAGTCTAGATGACTCCCAGTTTGTGGTCTAGAGGATGGTGGGAATCAAATAGCAGGTACTGGTCTGTGTGTGTGAAAACCAACACACACAGACCAGTACCTGCTATTTGATTCCCACCATCCTTGATTTATTCTTTACAGATACACTACAAATTAGTACATGTGTATCGTAACAATGCATGGATACAAAAGGTCTTCACATATAATTAATTTATTATAATATATCTATCCACCAATGTAAGGGCCTTTTATATGGGGAGATAATTGCACAAACAATTCGAATATGAACGATCTTCCCAGTGTAAATGTTCACCATGATTAGAAGACATAATTCACTTATTTGGTATAGATGGAATCTTTTATGCTTACATAAAAATGCTCATATGTTGGCAGAACATCCCTTTGTGTAAACAAGCATATTTTACTTGTAAAGTAAACTGTATGTGGGAGAGGGATAAACGCATTGCTCAAATGAGTATATTTACAGGAAAACACACACACACACACATATATATATATATATATATATATATATATGATAATCATGGTATACAAAAATAAGTGTAATCCATCAATCCTTTAATTATACCAATTTATAATACAAGATGTCTCAATACCCTAAATCTCCCCAATTAAAATATACTAAAAATAACATTTATTAAAATAACCTGATAATCTCCATAATATAAAATGATATAAAAAAGTTAATACAAATAGTTCATAATTCTGCTTATTGTTCTCAGTCCATATGAGTCCTCGTTTATTTTAGATATTTAGGATTGCAAAATTGAAACCAAACGCGTTTCGGAGCTTACATGCTTTCGGAGCTACTGAAGAAGGAGCATGTAAGCTACAAAACGCATTTGGTTTATATATTGCAATGCATGGATTGATATATTACACTTGAATGATTGACTCAGCTCTCTAGGATGTACCGTTCCTCAGATATTCCCCCAAAAATGCAAATATGACACCATCACATGACCTGGATTAGCTAATAGAAGCCCGCAGGTCTTTCATCCATATCCCAACTGCCATACACACGATCACATGAGCCTTATCAGCCAATAGAAGCTGGCATACAAAGTTTTACTCCAGGTTTCCATAACAACCCAGCCATTTTACTTCACTGCTGTAGGTCGCATTTAAAGGGTGATGGCACTGTGGATGACACTGTTAAGGAAGCGTAGTGCTGTGGGGGTCAAAGTTAAGGGAGTAGGCTGCTGTGGAGGTCACAGTTAAGGGGACGGTCCGCTATGGAGGTCAGAGTTAAGGGGCAGAGTGCTTTAGAGGTCACTGTTAAGGGGGCAGATTATTGTGGAAATCACTTAAGGAGATGGGGTACTGTGGAGGTCACTAATAAAGGGGCAGCAGCTGTGCAGGTCATTGTTAAAGAGGCGGGCCACTGTGGAGGTTACTGTAAAGGGTGCAGGAGCAGGTAGAGGTCACTGTAAAAAGGGCGGGCACTGTAGAGGTCTCTGTTAAGGGGCCAGGGAACGGTGAATGTCACAGTTAAGGGGACGGTCCGCTATGGAGGTCAGTGTTAGGCCTCTTGCACGTGACCGTATGGGTTTGTGGTCCATTTTAAACGGATCAGTTTTTCCGTTTCAGTAGTGTTTCCATTTTGCTTTTCCGTTTGTGATCCGTTTTTTGCAGATCGGAAACAGAAGCATACAATAATGTTTAAACATTAAGTACATAAAAAAAAATTGGGCTGGGCATAACATTTTCAATAGATGGTTCCGCAAAAACGGAACGGATACGGAAGACATATGGATGCATGGGGTCCCATTTTAAGTCGGCGGGGAACTGTGGGGGGGGGGGGGGGTCAGTGTTAAGGGGTGGGGTGCTGTAGAGGTCACGTTATGGGGGGGATTCTGTCGATATCTTTTAACGACCGACACACACAAACATTTAATGAAATAGATGAAATGTACCCGTTCAAAGCTGGGTCCTTCTGCTAGTATGCTATAAATTCAGGTGCCATTTGACTTGCTATATCATTGATCTGACAAATTAATTCTGAATGTAAAAGGACCCAAAGGGTATAGGACATATATCTTTTTCTCTGGCATTTAAGTTAAAAAAAAAAAAAAGAAAAAGAAGAAAAATAGCAGAAAAACATAAAATAAACATTGTATTTACACTTTTGAATAATCTGCTATATACTTTAAAACGGCTTGCAACAGCTATTTTTTACTTAAAAATAAATAAAAAATAATTGAAAAAAATCAATCCTGCCTAAAAGTTGCTGCATTTTAGACTACTTCAAGTAGTACAGTAAGGACAACGCCCTGCATGATGGGAAGAATGGACATCACTTGAAATAACAGAGTGAAATAACATAGTGGACCGATGGGGAAAAGGAGTGTCAGGGAGGGGAAATCGGAGGGTAGGGCAGAGACAAACTTACCGCAGTCCTCAATGTTCAAGGGACCTTTGATGATGTCATCTCCATGTGACCAATAACATCCACTTGTGACTAATCAGACAGAGATGACATCATCCAGAATGATCTTGCTGTTTTTACAGGTATGTGCTTCAAGCTGTAAGCCTGTATTAATGTGAGGCACATGGTCTTATGACTTTAGTAACGCCATGTGCCTAGTAACAGTGACCCAATCATGTCCCTCATATTATGAGCTATATGGGGTTAATGATTGTGTTGCTTACTATTAATATGAGGCACGTGGTGGTTAAAAAATTAACACTATGCTCCTCACATTAATAACAACCCCATAATGTACCTCCTCATATAATGGACAGCATGGGTACATGATGGTGTTATAGACTATTCATGCGAGGCACATGGTGGTCTAAACTGATAAAACCATGTGCCTCACATTAATAGTAAGTAATCCCAACGTGTACCTCACATTGAGCCCACGTTGCCCATTATTTGAGGAGGTACATGATGGGGTTACTTATTAATGCGAGGCACATGGTTTTATCAGTTTGGACTTCGATGTGCCTCATATTAAGAGTAAGGGTCCATTCACACGTCCGTTTTTTCTTTCCTGATCTGTTCCGTTTTTTGCGGAACAGATCAGGACCAGATCTGGACCCATTCATTTTCAATGGGTCCTGGAAAAAACCGGACAGCACAATGTGTGCTGTCCATTTCCGTTGTTCCGTTCCGCATGTCCGTTTAAATATAAAACATGTCCTATTCTTGTCCGCAAAATTCGGATCCTGGTACAATACAAAGTCAATGGATCCGCAAAAAACGGAAGACATTCGGATGTCATTCCGTATGTCATCCGTTATATGCGGAATCCGTTCCTGGAAACACATAACAAATTTTTTTTCATTTTTTTTTTCAATTTTTTTTTCAAAGAAATCCAAACAACTTTATTTGATTATTGAACTTTATACATGTTTCCGTTTTTTGCGGTTCCGCAAAACACGGATGACATACGGAAACATTTTCAGGAACAACGGATCCGCAAAAAACGGACCGAAATTCGGATTATAGAAAAATACTGACGTGTGAATGTAGCCTAACAGTGATCCCATCATGTACCTCACAATGGGCAACATTGGGTTAATGTGAGGTAGTTGATAAGGTTATTTACTATCAATGTAAGGCACATAGGGGTCCATATTTATAAAACCACACATAGGGGTCCATATTTATAAAACCATGTGCCTCACAATAACAGTAAGTAACCCTGTCCATTATGTGAGGAGGTAGTTGACAGGGTTACTATAGTGAGTATACCCATAGTATATGAACCCATCATACTACATGCAAAAAATAAATAAATAATACATTAACCTCACATTGTCCGGCTACATAAAGTTCATGTGTGGGTATTTTTTGTGCCTTGTTTTTTATTGTGTGTTATAGAATGGTATTAACCACTTCAACCCCGCTAGCTAAAACCCCCTTAATGACCAGGCCACTTTTTACACTTCTGCACTACACTACTTTCACCGTTTATTGCTTGGTCATGCAACTTACCACCCAAATGAATTTTACCTCCTTTTCTTCTCACTAATATAGATTTTTTTGACTGGGTGACTAAAATAATAGACTGTGGAGGTGCAGTAGACATCGCATATCTAGATTTTAGTAAGGCTTTTGACACTGTCCCACACAGAAGACTTATCAATAAACTGCAGTCATTGAGCATGGACTCCCATATTGTTGAGTGGATTAGGCAGTGGCTGAGTGACAGACAACAGAGGGCTGTAGTCAATGGAGAACATTCAAAACAAGGTCATGTTACCAGTGGGGTTCCACAGGGATCTGTACTGGGACCAATTTTGTTTAATATCTTCATAAGTGATATTACAAAAGGCCTCGATGGTAAGGTTTGTCTTTTTGCTGATGACACAAAGATATGTAACAGGGTTGATGTTCCTGGAGGGAAACGCCAAATGGAAAAGGATTTAGGAAAACTAGAAGAATGGTCAGAACTCTGGCAACTGAAATTTAATGTGGATAAGTGCAAGATAATGCACCTGGGGCGTAAAAACCCAAGGGCAGAATATAGAATATTTGACACAGTCCTGACCGCAGTATCTGAGTAAAGGGATTTAGGAGTAATTATTTCAGAAGACTTAAAGGTGGGAAGACAATGTAATAGAGCAGCACGAAATGCCAGCAGAATGCTTGGATGTATAGGGAGAGGTATAAGCAGTAGAAAGAGTGAAGTGCTTATGCCGCTGTACAGAACACTGGTGAGACCTCACTTGGAGTATTGTGCGCAGTACTGGAGGCCATATCTCCAGAAGGATATAGATACTCTAGAGAGTGTTCAGAAAAGAGCTACTAAACTAGTACATGGATTGCAGGATAAAACTTACCAGGAAAGGTTAAAGGACCTTAATATGTATAGCTTGGAAGAAAGAAGAGACAGAGGGGATATGATAGAAACTTTTAAATACATAAAGGGAATCAACTCGGTAAAGGAGGAGAGCATTTTTAAAAGAAGAAAAACTACCAGAAGAGGACACAGTTTTAAATTAGAGGGGCAAAGGTCTAAAAGTAATATAAGGAAGTATTACTTTACTGAGAGAGTAGTGGACGCATGGAATAGCCTTCCTGCAGAAGTGGTAGTTGCAAATACAGTGAAGGAGTTTAAGCATGCATGGGATAGGCATAAGGCTATCCTTCATATAAGATAGGGCCAGGGACTATTCATAGGATTCAGATATATTGGGCAGACTAGATGGGCCAAATGGTTCTTATCTGCCGACACATTCTATGTTTCTATGTTTCTAATAGAGCTTTCATTTGGTGGTATTTCATTGCTGACATTTTTACTTTTTATTTTTTTTGCAAAAAAATGACATTTTTCACTTTAAGTTGTAAAATTTTGCAAACAAAACGACATCCATATATAAATTTTTTGCAAAATTTATTGTTCTACATGTCTTTGATAAAAAAAAAATGTTTGGGTAAAAAAAAAAATGGTTTGGGTAAAAGTTATAGCGTTTACAAACTATGGTACAAAACAGCTCTGACTTTCTGAGCACCTGTCATGTTTCCTGAGGTTCTACAATGCCCAGACAGAAGAAAAACCCCACAAATGACCCCATTTCGGAAAGTAGACACCCTAAGGTATTCACTGATGGGCATAGTGAGTTCATAGAACTTTTTCTTTTTTGTCACAAGTTAGCAGAAAATGATGATTTATTTTTTATTTTATTTTTTCTTACAAAGTCTCATATTCATCTAACTTGTGACAAAAAAAAAAAATTCTAGGAACTCGCCATGCCCCTCACTTGGGGTCACTTGTGGGGTAGTTATACTGCCCTGGCATTTTAGGGGCCCATATGCGTGAGAAGTAGTTTGCAAAATCAAAATCAAAATCTGTAAAAAATGACCGGTGAAATCCGAAAGGTGCTCTTTGGAATGTGTGCCCCTTTGCCCACCTAGGCTGCAAAAAAGTGTCACACATCTGGTATCACCGTACTCAGGAGAAGTTGGGCAATGTGTTTTCGGGCATAACGAGTTCCTATTTTTTGTCACAAGTTAGTGGAATATGAGACTTTGTAAGAAAAAAAATAAAAATAAAAATCATCATTTTCCGCTAACTTGTGACAAAAAAATAAAAAATTCTAGGAACTCGCCATGCCCCTCACGGAATACCTTGGGGTGTCTTCTTTCCAAAATTGGGTCACTTGTGGCGTAGTTATACTGCCCTGGCATTCTAGGGGCCCTAATGTGTGGTAAGTAGTTTGAAATCAAAATGTGTAAAAAATGACCTGTGAAATCCTAAAGGTGCTCTTTGGAATGTGTGCCCCTTTGCCCACCTAGGCGGCAAAAAAGTGTCACACATTAGGTATCGCCGTACTCAGGAGAAGTTGGGGAATGTGTTTTCGGGTGTCATTTTACATATACCCATGCTGGGTGAGAGAAATATCTTGGCAAAACACAACTTTTCCCATTTTTTTTATACAAAGTTGGCATTTGACCAAGATATTTATCTCACCCAGCATGGGTATATGTAAAATGACACCCCAAAACATATTGCCCAACTTCTCCTGAGTACAGCGATACCAGATGTGTGACACTTTTTTGCAGCCTAGATGCACAAAGCGGCCCAAATTCCTTTTAGGAGGGCATTTTTAGACATTTGGATCCCAGACTTCTTCTCACGCTTTCGGGCCCCTAAAAAGCCAGGGCAGTATAAATACCCCACATGTGACCCCACTTTGGAAATAAGACACCCCAAGGTATTCAATGAGGGGCCTGGCGAGTTCATAGAATTTTTTTTTTTTGGGCACAAGTTAGCGGAAATTGATTTTTTTTTTTGTATTTTCTCACAAAGTCTCCCTATCCGCTAACTTGGGACAAAAATTTCAATCTTTCATGGACTCAATATGCCCCTCACAGAATACCTTGCGGTGTCTTCTTTCCGAAATGGGGTCACATGTGGGGTATTTATACTGCCCTGGCATTTTAGGGTCCCGAAAGCGTGAGAAGAAGTCTGGAATATAAATGTCTAAAATTTTTTACGCATTTGGATTCCATGAGGGGTATGGTGAGTTCATGTGAGATTGTATTTTTTGACACAAGTTAGTGGAATATGAGACTTTGTAAGAAAAATAAAATAAAATATCTATTTCCGCTAACTTGTGCCAAAAAAAATGTCTAAATAGAGCCTTACAGGGGTGATCAATGACAGGGGGTGATCAGGGAATCTATATGGGTGATCACCCGCCTGTCACTGATCACCCCCCTGTAAGGCTCCATTCAGACGTCTGTATGTGTTTTGCGGATCCGATCCATGTATCCGTGGATCCGTAAAAATCATACGGACGTCTGAACGGAGCCTGACAGGGGGGTGATCAATGACAGGGGGTGATCAGGAAGTGTATATGAGGTGATCACCCCCCTGTAAGGCTCCATTCAGACGTCCGTATGTGTTTTGCGGATCCGATCCATGTATCCATGGATCCGTAAAAATCATACGGACGTCTGAACGGAGCCTTACAGGGGGGTGATCAATGACAGGGGGGTGATCAGGTAGTGTATATGAGGTGATCACCCCCCTGTCATTGATCACCCCCCTGTAAGGCTCCATTCAGACGTCCGTATGTGATTTGCGGATCCGATCCATGTATCCGTGGATCCGTAAAAATCATACGGACGTCTGAACGGAGCCTGAAATGGGGGTGATCAATGACAGGGGGGTGATCAGGGAATCTATATGGGTGATCACCCGCCTGTCACTGATCACCCCCCTGTAAGGCTCCATTCAGACGTCTGTATGTGTTTTGCGGATCCGATCCATGTATCCGTGGATCCGTAAAAATCATACGGACGTCTGAACGGAGCCTGACAGGGGGGTGATCAATGACAGGGGGTGATCAGGAAGTGTATATGAGGTGATCACCCCCCTGTAAGGCTCCATTCAGACGTCCGTATGTGTTTTGCGGATCCGATCCATGTATCCATGGATCCGTAAAAATCATACGGACGTCTGAATGGAGCCTTACAGGGGGGTGATCAATGACAGGGGGGTGATCAGGTAGTGTATATGAGGTGATCACCCCCCTGTCATTGATCACCCCCCTGTAAGGCTCCATTCAGACGTCCGTATGTGATTTGCGGATCCGATCCATGTATCCGTGGATCCGTAAAAATCATACGGACGTCTGAACGGAGCCTGAAATGGGGGTGATCAATGACAGGGGGGTGATCAGGGAGTCTATATGGGGTGATCAGGGGTTCATAAGGGGTTAATAAGTGACAGGGGGGGGGTGTAGTGTAGTGGTGTTTTGTGGTACTTTACACAGCTACCTGTGTCCTCTGGTGGTCGATCCAAACAAAAGGGACCACCAGAGGATTAGGTAGCAGGTATATTAGACGCCGTTATCAAAACAGCGTCTAATATACCTGTTAGGGGTTAAAAAAATCGCATCTCCAGCCTGCAAGCGAACGATCGCCGCTGGCAGGCGGGAGATCCTGTCTCTTACCTTCTGTTCCTGTGAACGAGCGCGCCTGTGTGCGCGCGTTCACAGGAAGTCACGGCTCTCGCGAGATGACGCGTACATGCGTCACTCTGCGCAGAGCTGCCGCCTCCGGACCGCAGATCTGCGTTAGGCGGTCCGGAGGCGGTTAAAGGGCTTCTGTCACCCCCCAAAAGTCATTTTTCATTTTAGGGCTAATTAAAATCCTTATAGTGCGATTATTCAATATATAGTGCTATTAAATTTTTCTGTGGTTTAGTTTCTTTAAAAATGGCACTTTTATAATAAGTTAATTACCTGGCTACCAGCAAGTAGGGCGGTTGCTTGCTGGTAGCCGCCGCATCCTCCTTTAAAAAAAAAAAAAGCCCCCTCCTCCTGTTGATTGACAGGAACAGCGAGTGCTCTCCTCCTAAGGCTGGTCCTGTCTGCGTTCAAACTCTTGCGCCTATGCCGTACCGGTCTTCAGTCTGCTGCTCCTTCCTCGATGACGTCACATATACACCCGGCGCAAATGACTATTGGGGGGTGACAGAAGCCCTTTAACCACTTCAACCCCGCTAGCTGAAACCCCCTTAATGACCAGGCCACTTTTTACACTTCTGCACTACACTACTTTCACCGTTTATTGCCCGGTCATGCAACTTACCACCCAAATGAATTTTACCTCCTTTTCTTCTCACTAATAGAGCTTTCATTTGGTGGTATTTCATTGCTGCTGACATTTTTACTTTTTTTGTTATTAATCGAAATTTAACGATTTATTTGCAAAAAAAATGACATTTTTCACTTTCAGCTGTAAAATTTTGCAAAAAAAACGACATCCATATATTAATTTTTCGCTAAATTTATTGTTCTACATGTCTCCCAATTTAGGGGCCCATATGTGTGAGAAGTAGTTTGCAATCAAAATCTGTAAAAAATGACCGGTGAAATCCAAAACGTGCTCCCTTTTAATGTGGGTCCCTTTGCCCACCTAGGCTGCAAAAAAGTGTCACACATCTGGTATCGCCATACTCAGGAGACGTTGGAGAATGTGTTTTGGTGTGTCATTTTACATATACCCATGCTGGGTGAGAGAAATATCTTGGCAAAAGACAACTTTTCCAATTTTTTTATACAAAGTTGGCATTTGACCAAGATATTTATCTCACCTAGCATGGGTATATGTAAAATGACACCCCAAAACACATTCCCCAACTTCTCCTGAGTACGGCGATACCACATATGTGACACTTTTTTGCAGCCAAGGTGGGCAAAGGGGCACATATTCCAAAGTGCACCTTTCGGATTTCGCAGGCCATTTTTTACACATTTTGATTGCAAACTACTTCTCACACATATGGGCCCCTAAATTGCCAGGGCAGTATAACTACGCCACAAGTGACCCCATTTTGGAAACAAGACACCCCAAGGTATTCCGTGAGGGGCATGGCGAGTTCCTAGAATATTTTATTTTTTGTCACAAGTTAGTGGAATATGAGACTTAGTAAGAAAAAAATTTAAATAAATAAAAAAATCATCATTTTCCGCTAACTTGTGACAGAAAAAAAATATTCTAGGAACTCGCCATGCCCCTCACGGAATACCTTGGGGTGTCTTCTTTCCAAAATGGGGTCACTTGTGGCGTAGTTATACTGCCCTGGAATTCTAGGGGCGCTAATGTGTGGTAAGTAGTTTGAAATCAAAATGTGTAAAAAATGACCTGTGAAATCCTAAAGGTGCTCTTTGAAATATGTGCCCCTTTGCCCACCTAGGCGGCAAAAAAGTGTCACACATCTGGTATCGCCGTACTCAGGAGAAGTTGGGGAATGTGTTTTGGGGTGTCATTTTACATATACCCATGCTGGGTGAGAGAAATATCTTGGCAAAAGACAACTTTTCCCATTTTTTTATACAAAGTTGGCATTTGACCAAGATATTATCTCACCCAGCATGGGTATATGTAAAATGACACCCCAAAACACATTGCCCAACTTCTCCTGAGTACGGCGATACCAGATGTGTGACACTTTTTTGCAGCCTAGATGCGCAAAGTGGCCCAAATTCCTTTTAGGAGGGCATTTTTAGACATTTGGATCCCAGACTTCTTCTCACGCTTTCGGGCCCCTAAAAAGCCAGGGCAGTATAAATACCCCACATGTGACCCCATTTTGGAAAGAAGACACCCCAAGGTATTCAATGAGTGGCATGGCGAGTTCATAGAATTTTTATTTTTGGGCACAAGTTAGCGCGAAATTGTTTTTTTTTTTCGTATTTTCTCTCCCTTTCCGCTAACTTGGGACAAAAATTTCAATCTTTCATGGACTCAATATGCCCCTCACGGAATACCTTGCGGTGTCTTCTTTACGGAACGGGGTCACATGTGGGGTATTTATACTGCCCTGGCATTTTAGGGGCCCTAAAGCGTGAGAAGAAGTCTGGAATATAAATGTCTAAAAAAATTTACGCATTTGGATTCCGTGAGGGGTATGGCGAGTTCATGTGAGATTTTATTTTTTGACACAAGTTAGTGGAATATGAGACTTAGTAAGAAAAAACAAAAACTAAAAAAAAAAACTATTTCCGCTAACTTGGGCCAAAAAAAATGTCTGAATGGAGCCTTACAGGGGGTGATCAATGACAGGGGGGTGATCAGGGAGTCTATATGGGGTGATCACCCCCGTCATTGATCACCCCCCTGTAAGGCTCCATTCAGACGTCTGAATGATTTTTACGGATCCACGGATACATGGATCGGATCCGCAAAACGTGGGGTATTTATACGTCTGAATGGAGCCTTACAGGGGGGTGATCAATGACAGGGGGGTGATCAATGACAGGGAATCTATATGGGTGATCACCCGCCTGTCATTGATCACCCTCCTGTAAGGCTCCATTCAGACGTCCGTATGTGTTTTGCGGATCCGATCCATGTATCCGTGGATCTGTAAAAATCATACGGACATCTGAATGGAGCCTTACAGGGGGGTGATCAATGACAGGGGGGTGATCAGGGAATCTATATGGGTGATCACCCGCCTGTCATTGATCACCCCCCTGTAAGGCTCCATTCAGACGTCCGTATGTGTTTTGCGGATCCGATCCATGTATCCGTGGATCCGTAAAAATCATACGGACATCTGAAGGGAGCCTTACAGGGGGGTGATCAATGACAGGGGGTGATCAGGGAATCTATATGGGTGATCACCCGCCTGTCATTGATCACCCCCCTGTAAGGCTCCATTCAGACGTCCGTATGTGTTTTGCGGATCCGATCCATGTATCCGTGGATCCGTAAAAATCATACGGACGTCTGAACGGAGCCTGACAGGGGGGTGATCAATGACAGGGGGGTGATCAGGGAGTCTATATGGGGTGATCAGGGGTTCATAAGGGGTTAATAAGTGACAGGGGGGGTGTAGTGTAGTGTAGTGTTTTGTGGTACTTTACACAGCTACCTGTGTCCTCTGGTGGTCGATCCAAACAAAAGGGACCACCAGAGGACCAGGTAGCAGGTATATTAGACGCTGTTATCAAAACAGCGTCTAATATACCTGTTAGCGGTTAAAAAAAAAAAATCGCATCTCCAGCCTGCCAGCGAACGATCGCCGCTGGCAGGCTGGAGATCCTGTCTCTTACCTTCAGTTCCTGTGAACGCGCGCGCCTGTGTGCGCGCGTTCACAGGAAGTCTCGGCTCTCGCGAGATGACGCGTATATGCGTCACTCTGCGCAGAGCTGCCGCCTCCGGACCGCAGATGTGCGTTAGGCGGTCCTGAGGCGGTTAAGTATCGCAATATTTTTTCTTAGCACTTAAATTGAATCAAAATTCTGGTATTGGGACTTCCGGTTCTGGCGCCAGCATAGTAAGGTGAGTGAGCACTGCTCTGTCTCCTACCATTCAAAAATCCTACATATCCTCACGCTACCACTCGGCTAATCGTCCAGAAAACCCTCCATTAACGGAGACACCGCATGGATCGGCATTTACAGGTGATGGGGAGCAAATCCAGAGCGAAAGCGCAGCCGAAGGGAGCTTTCTCACAGATATGTTCTATGCATTATCAGCAGAAAAGAAAATTTGCGCTAATGTACCCAGCAACCTTAAAGGTTTTTCGCACAGATGGTCATGTAGATATTTACACCTGCCCAGAAGAGGCCAAGGAATTGCAAGAGGAGTCAAGTGAAAATAGCAAAGGAGATCAACTGGAAGTTTCTACGCGACGAAAGCAATCACCATCATGGAACTCTCCTCCGGCAGACATGTGGAATTCGCCACATCCAAAAGAGCAGCGCCAAAGATCACAGTCTAGACAAGAGACCTGATCCAGCTGTGCAGGACGTTCCTGTAATATCCTTTAATACTATGGACGCCCTAAATCTGAAGATATTTTTTCTAGATATGTTTATTGAACTCCTTGCTTCAGCAATATAGATTGGTAGAAAATAACATGTCAAATTATCACAGATTATACATACTTACCTTACTATGTTGGGAAGAAGTCAAGTCAGGAGATATGGAAACTTAGACAATGAGGGTTACCTTGTGAGGTTCAATTTAGAAGTTATTGTTGTTTTACAAGTTAATGGGGGGGGGGGGGAGGGGAGGGGTTTTCTATTAACTTACAGCTTCAATATGGATCTATCATGTGCCGGGCTTGAAATTTCTCTTAGGGAGACTGGGTTATCAAATCTTACTTCTTTTTATAATGGTTAGGATTATTTCCTGGACCGTGAAGGGACTTAGGTCCCCTTAGAAACGTCTGATGGTACTGCGGCACCTCAATAGACTTGGGGTGGATATAGCCCTTCTCCAGGAAACTCACTTGGGGAGGACGATTTCCAGAGGATGAGGAAACTTTGGGTTGGAGACAGTGGCGTTGCGAGGGGGGTGCGGGCCGCACCGGGTGACACCAGTCTGATGGGGTGTCACCTGCCGGCCGCCGGAGTTCTCCTTGACTAACTAACTTTAGGCAGGGCCGGCGCTTCCATAGAGGCAGGGATGGGGGGGGGCTCTCTCCCTCCCCCCTGTGCTGCTGCCGCTGCCTCCGCCAATGAGAAGAGGGGTGGGAGGAGGAGGGGAGGGGCTGTGGCCACTGCGCCACCAATGAAGAAAACTGACCTGTAATACAAATACAGGAGGCGGGTGCCGGAATCAAATAGCCGGCACCCGACCTCTATGACAGGGAGCGGCACCTGAGGGGTTAACTGCCACTGATCGCAGCCCCCTATCATAGAGGTCGGGTGCCGGCTATTTCATTCCGGCACCCGCCTCCTGTATTTGTATTAACATTGAGTGCGCCCCCCCCCCAGTATAATAAACATTTTGTGCACCCCCCCCTCCCCAGTATAATAAACATTGGTGGCGCAGTGGGAAGTGCCAATGAGGGTTAAAAAAATAAATAAAAAATTAACTCACCTCCTCCAGTTGATCGCGTAGCTGCCGGTCTCCTGTTCTAGCTTCAGGACCTGTGGTGACATCACTGAGCTAATCACATGGTCTATTACCATGGTGATGGATCATATGATGTACCATGTGATGACCACAGTGATGTCACCACAGGTCCTTTGACAGGTCCTGAAGATAGAACAGGAGACCGGCAGCTGCGCGATCAATTGGAGGAGGTGAGTTAATTTTTATAAAATTTTTTAACCCTCATTGGCACTTCCCACTGTGCCACCAATGTTTATTATACTGGGGGGGGCGCTCTCAATGTTTATTATACTGGGGGGGGGGGCGCTCTCAATGTATATTATACTGGGGGGCGCTCTCAATGTTTGCTATACTGGGGGGGGCGCTCTCAATGTTTATTATACTGGGGGGGGCGCTCTCAATGTATATTATACTGGGGGGGGCGCTCTCAATGTTTACTATACTGGGGGGGCACTCAATGTTTATTATACTGGGGGGGCGCTCTCAATGTTTATTATACTGGGGGGGGGCGCTCTCAATGTTTATTATACTGGGGGGGGCGCTCTCAATGTATATTATACTGGGGGGGCGCTCTCAATGTTTATTATACTGGGGGGGCGCACTCAATGTTTATTATATTGACCTTCTACTAAGCATTCTGTATTCAGAATGCTATTATTTTCCCTTATAACCATGTTATAAGGGAAACTAATACAGTGAATAGACTTTCATCTTAGCAACCAAGCGTGAAAATCGCACAGCATCCACACTTGCTTGCGGATACAATGCGATTTTCACGCAGCCCCATTAACTTCTATGGGGCCTGCGTTGCATGAAAACGCACAACATAAAGCATGTTGCGATTTTCACGCAGCGCACAAGTGATGCGTGAAAATCACTGCTCATCTGCACAGCCCGATAGAAGTGAATGGGTCCGGATTCAGTGCGGGTGCAATGCGTTCACCTCACGCATTGCACCCACGCAGAAATCTCACCCATGTGAAAGGGGCCTAAGGGTGAATAGGACAAGGGTTCCAGCCCCTAAGGGGGCTAATAGTAAGTGAAAATAAAACACAAACACTAAGGCTACTTTCACACTTGCGGTAGTGTGATGCGGCAAGCAGTTCCGTTGTCAGAACTGCCTGCCAGATCCGCCGATCTTGATGTGACTGAAAGCATTTATGAGATGCATCCGGATGCGGATCCATCTCACAAATGCATTGCAAGAATGAATCCATGTCTCCGCTTGTCATGCGGACAGACGGATCCGTCTTGTATCTTTTTACACATTTTTACCGGCATGCGCAGACCGGAAGGACGGATCTTGCATTCCGGTATTTTGAATGCCGGATCTGGCACTAATACGTTCCTATGGGGAAAAATGCCGGATCCGGCATTCAGGCAAGTCTTCAGTTTTTTTCGCCGGAGATAAAACCGTAGCATGCTGCGGTTTTATCTTTTGCCTGATCAGTCAAAAAATGACTGAACTGAAGACATCCTGATGCATCCTGGACAGATTACTCCATTCAGAATGCATGGGGATATGACGGATCAGTTCTTTTCCGGTATAGAGCCCCTGTGACGGAACTCTATGCTGAAAAAGAAAAACGCTAGTGTGAAAGTACTCTAAAATATTAAGTTTAAATCCCCCCTTTCCCAATTTTACATATAAAAAATATATACAATAAACATATTACATAGCGCTGCGTCCGAAAAGTCCAAACTATTAAATTATTAAAAAATATCTCCTATGCGGTGAGCATTCGCCATTTTTTAGTCACCTTGTCACCCCAAAAAATAGGATAGGACTGTTCTATTATGGGCCGAACGTTTCATAAAATGGGAAATGCACGTGCCTTTTTTGCTTGGTATTGAGTATCGCAATACTTTTTTATGGTGATGAAAGCGAATCAAAATTTTCGTATTGAAACAACCCTACGCCGATCTGATCGGCGTAGCGTTGTCACGATACCAAAATTTTCATTCGGTTTTGATTTGGCGACTAAAAATGTAATTTGGCTCCTTCATTTTTCAGTTCAGGAGCCAATGGCTACTAGGTATTTTTTTTAGTCTGGAGCCCTGCTATCAGAGGCTGGCGCAGGCGGCGCGATGACGTCATTGCGCCGCCTGAGCACTGAGCCGTACACAGCGCGGGACACAGGCCAGAAGAGGCCTGCATCGCATCGCTGCCAAGGAGGTAAGTGTTATTTTCCTTTTTTTTTTTCTTTCTGTACAATACTGATGGCTAGTGGCACATGATAGGAGAGGCCCTATGGCTAGTGGCACATGATGGGGGGGGGGGGCCGCCTATGGCTACTGGCACATGATAGGGGGGCCCTATGGCTACTGACACATGATAGGGGGCCCTATGGCTACTGGCACATGATAGGGGGCCCTATGGCTACTGGCACATGATAGAGGGGCCCTATGGCTACTGGCACATGATAGGGGGGGGACGCCTATGGCTACTGGCACATGTTGATGGGGGGCTTAGGCTACTGGCACATGATTAAGAAAAACCTGGGAAGCAGCACAGCTCCTAAGCCCATTATTAACACATACCGATCCAAACATAACGAATACCCATCAGAACCTTCGGTCAATGAAGATAACACAATTTTACTCACCTGTGATGACCACCCGAAAAAGACCCATTTCCGGCCAAGAGGATGTAGAGGTGGAAAACACAGAAACACCAGTAAAAAAGAAATCAAGAGCCAGAAACAGGGAGAGCAGCCCCACATAACCAAGTCACCACCTTCAAGTCATCCAGAAAGATCCAAAGGCATATTTAACCTATCCAAATACATCTTACGAAGTAATGAGATAGCATTATTGAGTAGAGGTCTCTCTTTTTGTCCGACAGATACAATAGATCCTTTTGAATTTTTTGTTGATTTAAATCAATTTATGAGAAAACTTACTCTCAAAAGGCACTTTGCAAGTAAGATCTATGCACAAACTAGAGTGGAGGATTCGACAGAATCTTCCCCCCAAAGTTGTCCACCCATTCCATGCGATCTTAAAGGAAAATCCTCCTTTTACCCCCTACAGAGCAGGGGAGCACATATAGAATGCTTTTATAATATAGTACTAGAGGAATTAAAGACTGCACTCACTGAACGAAAAGAAGAAATTAAAAAAGGTCCTTGCGACCTATATTCAGATATATCCCGAAAAAATCTAGATTCAAATGAACAGAAAGCACTAAAAAGTCTTAAGGCTAATAGAGAAATTGTCATAAAGAGTGCGGACAAAG
This sequence comes from Bufo gargarizans, assembly GCF_014858855.1. NCBI lineage: Eukaryota > Metazoa > Chordata > Amphibia > Anura > Bufonidae > Bufo > Bufo gargarizans. The sequence goes on from NC_058084.1 coordinate 232,450,698, forward strand.
GGGGAGGGGTGGTTGTTATGGATTCTGACTATTATCTAACAGAATCCCTAAGAATCCTATCAGATTCTGAATACTACAAACTACTGAAAGAAGATCCGACAAAATCTTTCAAGAAATCTTTATTCGATTTAATAGACTTAGGATACTCCGGGGGAACCATTGACAAAAAACTAAGATCTTTTTTAAAAACTGCACATCCGTCAATATCGAGGTTTTATTTTTTGCCCAAAATCCATAAGAATCTTCAAAACCCACCCGGGAGACCCATTATTTCGGGAGTGGGATGTTTGACAGCTAATCTTTCTGCCTATGTAGATAGCTATCTACAGAAATATGTACCCCTGCTTCCCTCGTATATAAGAGATAACTCACATCTTATAGATTCTCTTGAATCCTTTCAGTGGGAAGATAATTATGTCTGGGTCACTCTTGATGTCTCAGCCTTGTATAGTAATATTCAACATGCTTTAGGTCTGGCTGCCATTTCCCAGACCCTATTCCAAGACTCTTGCATGCCAGATCACCAAAAAGAATTTCTCCTTAGATCAATTGAATTCATACTTCAACACAACTATTTCACATTCAATGATAAATTTTATATTCAAACACAGGGGACAGCGATGGGCACTAAGTTGCCCCATCCTATGCAAACCTCTTCATGGGAGTGTTCGAACAGAAATTCGGTTTACTGACACATCCACAAATCAGGTTTTATCGTCGATTTATAGATGACATTATCTTCATCTGGCAGGGTGACAGTGATGACTTAATTCAATTCATTGAACATATCAACTCCAACTCCTGGAATCTTTCTTTTACTATGGAACAAAATCCATTGGAGGTGGTGTTTCTAGATCTACACCTTAGTGTTAAAAATAAAAAAAATCATTAGTAAAACCCACTTCAAAAGTGTAGATGCCAACAGTTTTCTTGACTATAGAAGCTGTCACCATTCCAAATGGAAGCGCAACATCCCATATAGTCAAATGAAAAGGATTAGGAGGAACTGCACAGATGATCGAACTATGAAGACCCAAGTTAGGGAACTAAAGGAAAAATTTAAAGAAAAAGGCTACCCGAAAAAACTACTAATGGACTCTAGTAAGAGAATTTACCAAATGTCACAAAAGGAGAGTCTCAAATCCAAACCCAAGTTCTCCACATTGGAAAAAACAAAAAGTAATGATAAGTTTCAAGGATCAGGTTTAATTACTCGTTACAGTTCACAACATTCTCTAATTAGGCAGACCCTAGTAAAAAATTGGCCAATCTTATTAAAAGACCCCATATTGGGTAAATTAATTCCCCCGAAACCCATTCTTATATTTAGAAGGGCGAAAACACTGAATAACTTATTAGCACCCTCTTGCCCAAAAATAGAGAAAAGTCTTTCCAAATGCAAAGAAACTATCCAAAAAATGCCAAAAACATCTTTGGGAAATTTTAAATGCAACAATATAAGATGCAAATGCTGCAATATGTTCACAGACGGTAAAATTTATTTATCTATCTCTCCTGAAGAAGAGGGCTTCAGACCCTCGAAACGCGTTGAGTTCTAAGTTAATAAAATGATTGACCAGAAGCCACGTGTGTAGGCGGCGTTCAATTATTTACATCTCTATATACGATCCTGGCCGGGGGGGAAAATAGTCCCAGGTGTCTTGAGCTTATCCTGGTGACTGCCCCCCCTGTGAAGTGAGTGGATTTGATTTGAATCCTAATCCTAATTTTAGCATTTTATGATTCTCAACATCACCACTATAAAGCTTGGGTGTTTTTTCTAAAACTCTGAGCTCTCTTAATAGACCTAGGTGAAGGTCTTCCTCTATATCTTAAACACTGATAAGAACTATTCTGTATCTTTATCACGACTGAGAGATTTGGCGCCTAGTACGTGTTTCACATTTTTTCTCCTTGGGTGTAAAAAGGGCTTCCTAGTCCTCTCTACATCACCTATATCTCGCTACACGTGGGCAAGGGCAATCCTTGACCCTCTGAAGCACTTGAGCTGCCTATCTTGTTCTATAGTTGTGGACGAGCATAACTCCTATACACACACACACATATATATATATATATATACACATTATATTTATATATATATACATACGGTTCTCTATAGAACTGATTTTTCGCCCCCTGGCGCCTCTAAAAACCTCTACTCTAGGTACCTATTTTGTAACCCCTGGTCCGTTTTTAAGACCAGGGAGTTCAAATTGCACCATAATCCTCTTTTTGTATTTTTTTCCATACATGATTAAGGGGCATCTATGAGGGCATATTTCACTGGCAAATTATTGGGGGACATCTATGGGGGCACTTCTTACTGGCACATTATTGGTGGCACTATAGGGGCATCTACTGAGGCCACAAAGAACGGTTATTTTATATGGGGGCTTTGTATAGGGGCATTTTATACTGGGACACATTGTGTTGGGTACTATGGGGAAGGGGGGAGAGGACTACTACGGGGCATTGAGAAGGGGTATTTTATGCTTACAAATTATGGGGGACACTGAGGGCATCTACTGGTGCACTATATATCGGGCATTTTATACTGGTACATTATGGGGGCACTAGGGGGGAGTGGAGCACTATGGGGGCATTTACTGGGGTCACTATATAGGGGTATTTTATACTGGCACATTGTGGAGGCACTATGGGGACATTAGCTCAACTGGGGACATTACAGGGGGGTATTTTTTGCACTGACACATAAGGAGAATTATTTCTACTGGGGGAAGGCATTATGGTGGGCGTTATTACTCCCCCATGGTATGAGCCCCCTAGTAGCAGCACCAGCCTCTCCCTGCTCTGCTATCCCTCTGCCCCTTCTCCAAATCCTTATTATGAAATCTTTCTCATTAGGATAAAACACCTCATCAGCTCCGCCGAGCCCCCTAGCCAAAGTGTGGAAGTGGCGTCCGAGGCCAAGCCAAGTAATTGTAAGTTTTCATATGAAATATGTTTGTTATACACATATAGCCTACACTGTCAGGTGTCACCCAGGGGGGGTGACACCATTTTCTACCGCACCGGGTGACACCAGCCCTAGCAACGCCACTGGTTGGAGAAGTATATGGATCAAAAGCGCTCAAAAGAAGGGCAGGGGTATTGATATAAATAAGGAAAAATCTAAACTATCTGGTATCCTCGCATTCTTGTGACAACGAGGGAAGAATTATTCAGTTCACTATGCAATCTGCGTGAAAGACGTTGAGCATCTACAATATCTATGGCCCCAATGACTCTTGTGAAAAATTCTGTAGGGCAGTCTCAGAGAGGTTGTTAGGAGACCAGATAGTGGATAAGATAATATATAGGATATTAATGTAGTAGCGGATTGGGTGGAAGATAGAAGAACAGACAGAGGGTCTACTCCCCCAGCGAAACGTAATGCCCAAATACTACAGGATCTGATGTCAACCTTAAACTTGGTTGATACTTGGAGAGCATTACACCCGGAGGGGCGAGATTATACGCATTACACGCTAGCACACAAATCGTGGTCTCGCATAGATTACTTATTAATGTCAAGGAATCTGTTTGGGAGATGTAAATCCTCTACTATAGGAGACTTGGTGATCTCAGATCACGCTCCGGTTATAATCTGGTTGAAAGATCATACACCGAGAAGCCCAGATTATATCTGGGGTTTCCCATGAGATCTATATGATAATGCAGATTTTCATAAACTACTGATGGGTTGGTGGGATGAATACATTAGTACTAATGATATGCCTGATAATGCCCAGTTGACTTGGGATGCTGGAAAAGCTGTGTTGAGGGGCCGATCTGTGTTGATCTCACATGTGGCGGGACTTAAAAAGAAAATAACAGCCGAAATTGAAGTACATGGTTCTAAACTTAGACAAGCTTACCTAGCTTTTACGACAAGTCCGTCAGGTGCGACGGAAAATACGTGGAAGAGAGAGAAGCAGGAATACGAATATTGGTTACAAAAGAAGGAGTTAATGTATAGATCCAAAGCAGATGCACAACTGTACAAGTTCGGGAATAAAGCCGGAAAATTATTGGTTAACTTAGCGAAGGGTTTTTATCATTCCACCCTGATTTTGGCCTTGAAAGATAAAAAGGGACAATTAAAACATGACCCCAAAGATATAAATGAGATTATAAGAGAATTCTATAGTGATTTGTATACATTTAAGAAAAAGAACACGGACAGTGGAGATAATTGGCTGAATTCCATAAATTTACCACATATCTCCCCAAAAGATTTAGCCTCTCTTAACGCCCCGATATCACCGCAAGAAGTTCAGACAGTAATATCAGGTCTAAAGCTAGGGAAGGACCTGGGACCAGATGGTTATACGGGAGAATTCTATAAAATCCTAGGGAAAAGAACAACGCCACTTTTAACAAAAGTATATAATTCCCATATGTCTGTGCTCCCGCTTCCTGAAGTATCCAACACGGCCAATATAAAACTAATACCAAAACCAGGGAAAGACCCCTTACAGGCCGCCTCATACCGGCCAATATTGTTAATTAATACAGATATCATGATTCTTTCAAAGATTTTAGCAGAGAGACTTGTGAACATTCTCCCCAAGATCATTTCAGACTCTCGAATGGGCTTTGTAAAAGGCCGCTCGGCAGTTACGAACATCCGAAAGGTCTTGGCAGTGTTAGACGAGGTCAAGATGTGCATCCATCCCCATCCCTATTGGCGATAGACGCAGAGAAAGCATTTGACAATGTTAGCTGGGGATGGATGGACAGTCTTAGATAAGATAGGGTTAATGGGGAATTTTAGGTCTTACTTGCGGGTATTATATACAAACCCTTCGGCTAGGATTCATACCCCGAGATACCTTTCACCGGCTTTTTCTATAGGTAAAGGAACAAGACAAGGCTGTCCCTTGTCACCCTTATTGTTCAACATTGCCCTAGAACCGCTGTCCCGTTACCTAAGTAATACCAGGGATGTAGAAGGGATTAAAGTAGGCTCCATGGAGATAAAGCATGCATTATATGCAGATGATTTTCTAGTTTTCTTAGCGAAACTACACAGGGACTTACTTCCCCTGATATATATACTAACAGTTTGGAAATGTGTCTGGATTTAAAATGAATGCAACTAAAAGTGAACTCCTGCTTCTCTCTCAGACACATCGTGTTGGGGCGAATGATTTTCGAAATCTCCCTGTAAGGCTAGCTACGCAAACCATTCGTTATCTGGGCATTAATATAGGGAAAACACCAGAATCCATATACTCGCTAAATTATCCCCCTTTGTTTTGGAAAATTCAGGGAGACAGCTTCCCCTTTCCTTGTTGGGTAGGTGTCATTTATTAAAAATGATTCGTTTTGCACGCTTATTATACCCTATGCAGACAATACCATTATTAATCAAACATGCAGATATTCAAATGTTAGAATCAGCTTTCCGATATTTTCTTTGGAAAGGCAAACGCCCGAGAATCTCACTGCGGAAACTATAGCTTCCCAAAGTAAAAGGAGGGGTGAATTTCCCAGATATCAGGAGATAAAATCTCGCCAGTAATCTTGGGCATGGTTTGCACTGCTTCATACTAAATATGCCAATCTACCGCAGGCTCTGAGGAAAAGCCTCATTATAAAAGACACGGTAGCGACGTGGAAAGCAGTCCGCAAAGAATTTGGGTTACCGTATTCTCTATCCAAACATATGTCTATTTGGGGGCACCCTGAGTTTTTGGAAGGCAGGTTAAATAAGCAATTCGAGGAATGGAGGCTTAAAGGAATACGAGCAGTGAATGACTTATGGCATAATACAAATCGTCGATACCTTAGATTTGATGAACTGTGCACCAAATACGATCTAGGATCTGGCCATTATCTGTCATATCTCCAAGCCTATAACTTCTTAAAATCCTGCATAATAAATCTCGGGAAGGAGTTCCCCACTAATAAATTTGACTTATTACGCCGTACGGACTCTACCCCAATGTCCTTATCAGAACTAAACGGTAGATTGCAGGCAGTTCGGTTGGAGACCTTTCCATTTCAACCATTCAAAGTATGGGATAAGGAACTTGCTGAACTGGGTGTCCAAGATAGCATATTGAAGGGTTGGTTATACCTCAGAAGGATAACTCCAAAAGGAAATTTGGCAGGAAACAGTTTAAAATAGCTCATAGGGCAATATATGGGTTCCATAATACACGGCTAAACGCACAAGCAAATAGGATAACACATTGTCCAAAATGCCGATTGGAGAACACCAACTTATGTCATGGGTTGTGGAAATGCCCGCATATGGTGGAATTCTGGAAGGCCTTCACACAATGGCTAAAATAAATATTGCACATTAGGATTCTATTAACTCCAGAATTAATTCCGTTTCACTATCATCCTGAAGATGAGCAATTAACACAGATAACACGTGCGTATTATGGCAGCAAAACGCTGTTTGCTAAAAAATTGGCTATTCCAATCTACTCCCTCAATAAGTTAAGTTGTTACCCAGGTGAAATGCTGTCTAGTTAGGGAGTTTTTTAGCAGCAGAACAGGGAACTGAAAAACTAATCAAAAAACTTATGTCCAGATGGATAAGTTTTATTGTAAGCGTTTTAGAACCCTCAGAAATTAAAGGGCTCATGGATCCACTGAAACATTCATCCTGGTACCTGATGGAACAGCTGAAGGGTACTCTGGGTAAGCTAGAACAGTAAGATATTGTATATTGTCTGGCTCTAAGATAGAGTCGCTCACCAGGAGATCCATTGAGACTTAGAGAGTTTTGGCACAATGGGAAGGGGATCGGGGGGTGGCAAGGTAGATATTGTTATATAGTTATATAAAATATTACTGTTGTCCTTGTGTTATTGATAAGACATGAATGTTGCTTCATTGTAACATTTGACAATGTAATTACGGTATTTACGATCATTGGACAAATGTGTTTTATGTCATTCCCTGATGAGGGACAAACTAAATCAAATTTGGTTTATAAAAAAAATTCTGGTATTGTGACAATGCTACATAAAAGAAATGAAACTGGGGAAAATGTTATAACTATAGTCAAATTAGGTTTTAAGGACAAAGTCTGAAATTATATGAAAGTATGTTCTTGATATAGTCAACTGGCAAACAACACACCTTTGTGAAAGTGAGATATCAGACAAATTCAGACAACAGAATAAATACTCTTAGCTAGTAGATATAATTTAAGAGGCAGCCCTGAATCAATCGGCAGCATTTTCATCACTTATATCTATGCAGACTGTCATGTTTCCCACCAGGGGCCACTTTGACTGAGAAGGAACCTGAGTTGTGCTGGCCAGAGGCTAAGAAAGAGTTGAGAAGTTTTCCCGGCTGTTCTAGAAGTTGCTGGGGGGCTTGCTGAGATAACATGCAGAGATGGACTGCTGAGAGATAACAGTAAAAGAGGCAGCAGGAGGCTATAGTCCCTAAGTTTTTCCTGACAGCTCTGGAGCAGCACACAGGGGACTGTACCGTGTGTTCCAGAGGAGTGGGACCGTGTGTCAGAGACCAGTACAAGCCGGATCCTTCCTGCCAGAGTTGAAACTAGGTGAAGATCTGCATCTGCTGTAACCAGAGAAAGACACACAAGCCAGCGACAGGACCTGGAGGCAAACTGCATCTTATTGGATCCATTAGAATCTGCAGAACTGTGAGTGGCACTGGTGCTTAACTGTGATAGGTTATAGAGTCAGGGAATTAGTCAGTGCGCTGTAGTAGCAGGGCTAGATAGGAGTATATAAGCTGAGTGTAGCCTGGACTCTGATGTGTTTGCTGTGGAACGCATTTATTCTAACTCTTGTTCAAGTATTCTGTGTAAACTTGTTTATACTGTTAATCCGATTTTCCGGCAGTTACATCTTGTTCTTTAACCAGCTCAGCTCCCCTAGCTTAAACCCCCTTAATGACCAGACCACTTTTTACAATTCTGCACTACACTACTTTCACGGTTTATTGCTCGGTCATACAACTTACCACCCAAATTAATTTTACCTCCTTTTCTTCTCACTAATAGAGCTTTCATTTGGTGGTATTTGGCTGCTGAAATTTTTACTTTTTTTTATATTAATCGAAATTTACCGAAATGTATATAGATTTTTCTCTAAATTTATTGTTCTACATGTCTTTTAGGGCTGCAACGATTAATCGATGTAATCGATTATATTCGATAACTGGATTCGTTGTTGACGAATCCAGTTATCGAATAATCGCCGATTCGTTGCTATGCGGGCGGGCGGTCGCTGCATCTTTATTTTACCTTTTTACAATGACGCTCCTGTAACAGCCAGGCAGAGCGGACGGCGGCGTAACGTCACTCACTCACGTGACACGCCTGCTCCGCCTCCTTCATTCATGAGGTGGGCGGAGCAGGTGCGTCACGTGAGTGAGTGACGTTACGCCGCCGTCCGCTCTGCCTGGCTGTTACAGGAGCGTCATTGTAAAAAGGTAAAATAAAGATGCAGACTTGATTAGTCCGACTTATAAGCATCGGGGCCGGGGCTGTTATGGGGGGGGGGGGGGGGGAGGATCTGTCTATGGCACTGCTATGGGGAGGGGGGTCTGTGTATAGCACTGCTATGGGGAGGGGGGAGGATCTGTCTATGGCACTGCTATGGGGAGGAGGGGGGGGTCTGTGTATGGCACTGCTATGGGAAGGGGGATCTGTGCACTGTTATGAGGAAAGGGATCTGTGCACTGTTATGCCCATAACAGTGCACATATCCCCCTCTCCATAACTGCGCCACCCACAGATCCCCCTCTCCATAACTGCGCCACCCACAGATCCCTCTCCATAACAGCGCCATCCACAGATCCCCCTCTCCATAACTGCGCCGCCCACAGATCCCCCTCTCCATAACTGCGCCGCCCACAGATCCCCCTCTCCATAACTGCGCCGCCCACAGATCCCCCCTCTCCATAACTGCGCCGTCCACAGATCCCCCTCTCCATAACTGCGCCGCCCACAGATCCCCCTCTCCATAACTGCGCCGCCCACAGATCCCCCTCTCCATAACTGCGCCACCCACAGATCCCCCACTCCATAACAGCGCCGCCCACAGATCCCCCTCTCCATAACTGCGCCGCCCACAGATCCCCCTCTCCATAACTGTGCCGCCCACAGATCCCCCTCTCCATAACTACGCCACCCACAGATCCCCCTCTCCATAACTGCGCCGTCCACAGATCCCCCTCTCCATAACTGCGCCGTCCACAGATCCCCCTCTCCATAACTACGCCGTCCACAGATCCCCCTCTCCATAACTGCGCCACCCACAGATCCCCCTCTCCATAACTGCGCCACCCACAGATCCCCCTCTCCATAACTGCGCCGTCCACAGATCCCCCATAATAGTGTCGTCCACAGATCCCCCATAATAGTGTCGTCCACAGATCCCCCATAATAGTGTCCTCCACAGATCCCCCATAATAGTGTCCTCCACAGATCCCCCATAATAGTGTCGTCCACAGATCCCCCATAATAGTGTCGTCCACAGATCCCCCATAAGTGTCGTTCACAGATCCCCCATAAGTGTCGTTCACAGATCCCCCATAATAGTGTCGTCCACAATTTGTTTTAATATGGCCTTTGAACATATTTTTTCAAGTAAGCTCATATAAACCTCTCCGTTTTGTAATTTTGTCGTTTTTGCCGATTAATCGTAGAAATTAATCGGCAACTAATCGATTATTCAAATAATCGTTAGCTGCAGCCCTAATGTCTTTGATAAAAAAAAATGCAATAAGTGTATCTTTATTGGTTTGGGTTTACAAACTATGGTGCAAAAATGTGAATGTCCGCATTTTCAAGCAGCTCTGACTTTCTGAGCACCTGTAATGTTTCCTGAGGTTCTACAATGCCCAGGCAGTAGAAACACCCCACAAATGACCCCATTTTGGAAAGTAGACACCCTAAGGTATTCGCTGATGGGCATAGTGAGTTCATTTAAGTTTTTATTTTTTGTCACACGTTAGCGGAATTTTTTTTTTTTTTTTTTACAAAGTCTCATATTTCACTAACTTGTGAGAAATTTTTTTTTTTTACATGAACTAACCATACCGCTCACTGCATACCTTGGGGTGTCTTCTTTCCAAAATGGGGTCACTTGTGAAGTATTTATACTGCCCTGGCATTTTAGGGGCCCTAAAGCGTGAGAAGTAGTTTGGAATCCAAATTCGTAAAAATGCCCTGTGAAATCCTGAAAGTACTCATTGGAAATTGGGCCCCTTTGCGCATCTTGGCTGCAAAAAAGTGTCACATGTGGTATCGCCGTACTCAGAAGAAGTAGGGCAATGTGTTTTGGGGTGTATTTTTACATATACCCATACCCATGCTGGGTGAGAGAAATATCTCTCTAAAAGTCAACTTTTCCCATTTTTTTTATACAAAGTTGTCATTATAGAGAGATATTTCTCTCACCCAGCATGGTTATATGTAAATAGACACCCCAAAACACATTGCCCAACTTCTCCTGAGTACGGCGATACCACGTGTGTGACACTTTTTTGCAACCAAGATGCGCAAAGGGGCCCAATTTCCTTTTAGGAGGGCATTTTTAGACATTTGGATTCCAGACTTCTTCTCACGCTTTAGGGCCCCTAAAATGCCAGGCAGTATAAATACCCCACATGTGACCCCATTTTGGAAAGAAGACACCCCAAGGTATTCCGTGAGGGGCATGGCGAATTCATAGAAGTTTTTTTTGGCACAAGTTAGCGGAAATTGATTTTTTTAAGTTTTTTCTCACAAAGTCTCCCTTTCCGCTAACTTGTGACAAAAAATTCAATCTTTCATGGACTCACTATGCCCCTCAGCGAATACCTTGGGGTGTCTTCTTTCCGAAATGGGGGTCATTTGTGGGGTATTTATACTGCCCTGGCAATTTAGGAGCTCTAAAGCATGAGAAGAAGTCTGGAATATAAATGTCTAAAAAATTTTACGCATTTGGATTCCGTGAGGGGTATGGTGAGTTCATGTGAGATTTTATTTTTTGTCACAAGTTAGTGGAATATGAGACTTTATAAGAAAAAAATAAAAAATATAAACAATTTCCGCTAACTTGTGCCCCCCCAAAAATAAATCTTCTATAAACTCGCCATGCCCCTCAAAAGTGATCTTTTTATAACGCAGCAGTGTTTTTACAGTGTTTTTGCAGTGATCAGAAAAACAAATTCTGTCACTGCGGTGGGGCACAAGATCAAGCCTGATCGGGTGAACACTGCCTTTTTTGTAGAGCCTATAGAACATGTCCTATTCTTGTCCGCAATTGCAGACAAGAAAATGCATTTTCTATATAGTTCTGGCAGTGTGCGGAAAGCACATTGCCGGTGTCCATGTTTTGTGGATCCGCGGTGTCCGTGTTTTGCGGCACTCACCGGAGTTGAAATAATGTTGCACTATCTTCTCAGGAAGTTTCCGAATAAAGCTGCATGTAGGATCCTGGGGTGGACACACTGTAGCAAAAGGAGCAGCTACGGCCGTTTCGCTCACGGGATCGCGCTTCTTATGGCCGCTATACATGTAATGGCGCAAGCCTGCCCTTTATAGGGGCGGACTAAGAACAGTCGGCACCATCGGCTACAGCTGTGCGCCGTGGATCTGTGACGTGAGAACTTTAAAAACATGAGCAACGGAGACAAATGCAATTATAAATGTCAAGGGCAGTATATAAGGAGGTATAATAGAATACAATTATGCAGATTATGATGCACATGCGCATTACTTTGCGGCTGCAAACGCACATATGACAAAGGAATATGTATGACAATACAATTGAAGCACAATTGTAGAGGCTATAATGTATATGCAAATCACATTGTAGCTGGAAATATGCACTGATCCTCTGGTGGTCGATCCAAGCAAAAGGGACCACCAAAGGACCAGGAAGCAGGTATATTAGACGCTGTTATCAAAACAGCGTCTAATATACCTTTTAGGGGTTAAAAAAATCGCATCTACAGCCTGCCAGCGAATGATCGCCGCTGGCAGTCTGTAGGTGCACTCGTTCACCTGCCGATCCTGTGTGCGCGCGTTCACAGGAAATCTCGCGTCTCGCGATAGGACGCGCCGGCGCGTCCAGGAGGAATTACAGGACCGCCGCCAGAACGCGATCCTGCGTGCAACGGTCCTGTACTGGTTAATAAAGCCGGTTTATCTTCAGTCTCCTTGTCTGCTGTACTGTACTTGAATCCTGCCTTGCGGTCTCTCCCTCCTCTGACCGCTACAAGTGGCGCTGAGAGCAGGGTACAATCACAGAGATGGAGGCGGCTGAAGGCAACGTGCATGATGCTAATGTGAGCACCTCAGGCAACGGTGGAACCCCTGCAAGGGCCCTCCCTATTGGCACGTTGTTTAACTTGCTACCCAAATTTGATGGCCAGAACATGTCATTGTAGGACTCTGTGTTAAGATTACAGAGCACTGCTAGGATTTACAATGTCAGCCCAGAACTAACATAGTACATAAGGCCAAAAAAAGACATTTGTGCATCCAGTTCGGCCTGTTATCCTGCAAATTGATCCAGAGGAAGGCAAAAAAAAAAAAACTGTGAGGTAGAAGCCAATTTTCCCCACTTTAGGGGTATAAAAAATTCCTTCCCGACTCCAATCGGGGAATCAGAATAACTCCCTGGATCAACGACCCCTCCCTAGTAGCTATAGCCTGTAATATTATTACGCTCCAGAAAGACATCCAGGCCCCTCTTGAATTCCTTTATGGTACTCACCATTACCACCTCCTCAGGCAGAGAGTTCCATAGTCTCACTGCTCTTACAGTAAAGAATCCTTTTCTATGTTTGTGTACAAACCTTCTTTCCTCCAGACGCAGAGGATGTCCCCTTGTCACAGTTACAGTCCTGGGGATAAATAGCTGATGGGATAGATCTCTGTACTGACCCCTGATATATTTATACATATTAATTAGATCTCCCCTCAGTCGTCTTTTTTCTAAAGTGAATAGCCCTAATTTTAATAATCTTTCAGGGTACTGTAGTTGCCCCATTCCAGTTATTACTTCTCCAGCTCTGCTATGTCTGCCTTGTTTACAGGAGCCCAGAACTGTACACAGTACTCCATGTGTGGTCTGACTAGCGATTTGTAAAGTGGTAGGACTATGTTCTTATCACGGGCATCTATGCCCCTTCTGATGCAACCCATTATCTTATTGGCCTTGGCAACAGCTGCCTAACACTGGTCTTTGCAGCTTAGTTTGCCGTTTATTAAAATTCCTAGATCCTTTTCCATGTCAGTGTTACCAAGTGTTTTACCATTTAGTATGTTCTGGTGACTTGCATTTTTCCTTCCCATGTGCATAACTTTACATTTATCAGTGTTAAACCTCATCTGCCACTTATCTGCCCAAGCCTCCAATCTGTCCAGATCCCTCTGTAGTAGTATACTGTCCTCATCACTGTAAATTACTTTACACAGTTTAGTGTCATCTGTGAAAATTGATACTTTACTATGCAAGCCTTGTACAAGATCATTAATAAATATATTGAAGAGAATAGGACCCAATACTGACCCCTGAGGTACCCCACTAGTGACAGTGACCCAATCTGAGTGTGTACCGTTAATAACCACGCTCTGTTTTCTATCACTGAGCCAGTTACTTACCCACATACAGACGTTTTCTCCCAGTCCGAGCATTCTCATTTTATATACTAACCTTTTATGTGGTACAGTGTCAAATGCTTTGGAGAAGTCCAGATATACGACATCCATTAATTTGCCGCTGTCAAGTCTAGAACTTACCTCCTCATAGAAACTGATTAAATTAGTTTGACATGACCGATCCCTCACGAAGCCATGCTGATATGGAGTTATTTGCTTATTTCCGTTGAGATGCTCTAAGATAGCATCTCTCAGAAAACGTTCAAACAGTTTACCCACAACAGATGTTAAACTACAAGTAGAAATCGCTTTGGCTGCTCTAGAGGGTGAGGCCCAACGAAATGTTCTACTACAACCGGAAGCCACGCGCAATACATTGAAAGCTATTCCTGGAATAAATATACGGTGAAACGGCCAGCGCAGGGCACCTCAGGGCGAAATTATTTTACCGATATTCAGCGGGAAGACTAAGATGTCTCACAGTATGCAATGGCGCTACAGGAAGTGTTGGCCGAGGTGCAGAAAAAAGAGGAAGACGGAGTAACCGCTATTGGGAACTGCAGATCGGATTCTGCGGGAACAATTCACTCTGGGACTTTACAGCATTTCCCTGAAATGGGCCCTGCAGGAAAGAGTTAGGGTGGACCCTACACTAACCTTTTAACAAATATTAGCAGAGGCAGTGGCACGGAGCAAAGAAAATAGTTATGTGTCCGGACTGATACGGACCCAGACCGTCACCTCCCTCGGGGTTTCAAAGAGCGGAGAGATCCTAGTCAGAGTAGTACAAGGCTTACTGAGCTCCTTGAGTGCTATGCACGAAAAATTGACACACCTGGAAAAACTAATGGAGTCGCGCTATACCCCTGAAACTGCCTACCTGTCCCGACAACAAATTTATCAGACGCCCCCATGGGTTCCTATACCAGAATATCATTACCCTAATTTACCTTCTCATCAAGCTCCTCAATATCCTCCAAGGAGGCCCGTCAATCAAGTCCTAAAGGCACCCCCCCTATGCAGATAAGGAGAAGGCCGTCAAGGGGCAGTGTGGAAATTATGGATATTATGCCAGAGAGTGTCGGAGTGATGTGGCTGGATGCCCAGAGCCACCGTTAAACTTCCTGCTCCACCTCCTCCGCAGTACGCCCCACTACTGCGAGGGAGGTGGAGAGCCAAGATACCCAGTATCTGGTTGCAGGGTGTCCCACCATTTGAGCTGAATTTGAAGGCATTCCGGTCGACTGCTTAGTGGATACCGGGTCACAAGTAACCACTATGCCCGAGTCACTCTTCTACCATTACTTCCAAGCGCTGGCCAAGCCAGAGCGAGAGACGCTGGTCCGGGTTACAGCGGCAAATCAAAACCAGATCCTGTCACAGGAGTCGTGTGGATGAATGTATGGCTATGTGGGCAAGAAGTGGGACAGAAAGGTATCCTGTTGGTCCCTGAGACGTTCAAAGAAGATGTGCCTGTGATAATGGGCATGAATATTCTGCGAGAATTGGATCAGATAATGTTCACCAAACGGGGGCCGGGCTATTGGAAGCAAGCCACTATGCACAAACCTACTCAGAAAGCGTTTCAACGGCTGATCTGATTCTGTGGGACACAGAAAAGTGTCCCAGCACACTAGTCTGTGGGAACGATCCGGGCGCCAGGAAAGGCTACCCTCACCCTCCCCCCTGAACAGGAGACCATGTTGACGTTACCCGTGGGAACCTTCTGCAATCTTGAAGGTATGGAGGTGTTCATCGAACCGACGGCCCTAGGAGAATTGGGTCAGGATGTCCTGGTGGCCCGGACACTGGGAGTGGTCCAGAACGGACGAGTACCCATAAGAGCTGTGAATATGGGACATCTAGAAGTTTCCTTGACACCAGGAGTGGAACTGGCTAGTGTGTACCTACATCGGGGCGAAGTACTGAGTCAGAGAGAAGTGACTCTAGCTCCAGTAGGTGATGCTGTTTCTATCCTGGCAGTTACTGCCAGTGTAGAAGAGATGCCGACCCCAGAATGGAATGGGAGAACCATCTTGGATCAAATAGAAATAGATGTGAAGGCTCTCAGTTCGGACCAACGGCAAGAAGATGGGAGAATCAGGCTGCATTCGCCCGTCACGCCGATGACTTTGGCTGCATGGATGCTATCACACATGAGATACCGATGGGGGACACTCCTCCAATTTGGGAGAGATATCGGCAGATTCGGCCCAAGTTGTACCAGGAAGTGAAAATGTTGCTGAAACAGATGATAGATTCCAGAGTGGTGCGGGGTAGCCAGAGCCCTTGGGTGGCCAAAGTGGTGCTTGTTAAGAAGAAGGATGACACTATTCGGTTTTGTGTGGATTACCGGCGGTTGAAAGCATGCACTGCACAAGACTCCTATCCTCTGCCACGTATCAAGGAGTCTCTGACGGCTCTAGGATGAGCCAAATACTTCTCTACTTTGGACCTGGCGAGCAGGTACTGGCAAGTACAAGTGGCCAAGCAAGACAAGGCAAAGACGGCGTTCATACGCCCCATGGGACTATTTGAATTCAACAGGATGCCATTTGGGCTGACTAATGCACCGGGGACCTTTCAGCGGCTGATGGAAAGATGCCTGGGAGACTTGAATTTTGAAGCCACTCTGATATATCTGGACGATATCATCGTATACTCTGCTACTTTTCAAGAATACCAGAATCGGCTAGGGCAGGTACTCGAGCGACTGCGATCCCATGGCCTGAAGGTAAAGCCCAAAAAGTGTCATCTCTTCAAAAGGGAGATAGAGTACTTGGGCCATAGGGTGTCCCAAAATGGAGTGTTACCGTCCCAAAACAAAGTGGCTGCAATACGACAATGGCTAGTGCCCAGAATGCTGCGGGAGTTGAAGGCCTTCCTTGGACTGACCGGGTACTACCGGCGGTTCATCAAAGACTATGCCAAGATAGCGGGCCCTCTGAATGAGTTGCTGAGAGTAACGGCTGGGCAACCCAAGGGCCAAAGTATTCCCTGGGGGCAGAAGCAGGAAGAGGCCTTCAAGGCCCTGAAAGAAGCTCTGACATCTGCCCCCATATTTGCTTATGCCGACTTTGATAAACCATTTCTCTTATCTACTGATGGCAGTCTCTACGGACTCGGGGCAGTCTGTCGCAGGTACAAGATGGACATGAGAGAGTGATGGCCTACGCCAGTAGATCCTTGCAAGAGACAGAGCGAAACCCCCACAACTACAGTTCCTTCCGGCTAGAACTCCTTGCCCTGGTGTGGGCTATGACGGAGAAGTTATGCAGGATATTTGACAGGAGCTAACATCTTTGTACGGACTGAAAACAATCCCCTGGCCCATCTGGATACTACCAAGTTGGGAGCCCTGGAGCAACGCTGGGCAGCTTGCCTTGCATAATATGACTTCTCAATTCGCTACCGTTCCGCTACGGAGAACAATAATGCCGATGGCCTCTCGAGGGTTACTTTTGAGACCCCAGTAGGGGATGTCGATGAACAAAAGGAAGAAGATGAAACTCCGGATTTCCGCACGTTCGTTCTGCCCACAGTTGCGGCCCAGACAAGTGGGGAGGCCCGTAAGCTAACCAAGGCATTGGGGAGGACTAATGAGGACTGGGGCCGATTACAGGATGAAGATGTTGGACTGCGGCAGATGAAAAGCTGAGTAACCCAGCGAAGGAAGCCCAACAGAGAAGTAAGGGCTGAACTGGATGCCGAGATGAAGTCTGTTGTACATCAATGGGACGGACTGGAAATGCATGGAGCTGTTCTGTACCGCAAGTGGCAACAGCCCAATGACCTTGAGGCAAGGTGGCAAACAGTCATATTCGGAAGCGAGACATGTGAGATAGCCAAAGAAGCCCATAAATTTGGAGCTCACTTCGGGCCCGCCAAGACTTACCAGTGGCTGCAGCGTTATGTGTATTGTCCGCGACTGGAGGCCGTGGTGGAGGAAGTTTGCTGACAGTGTCGAGTGTGTGAACTCACTAAAAGCACGGAACAAAGTCCATACAGACCAAAGAACCGCTGGAATTATTGATGATAGACTACCTCGTGGGACAATCATCAAGAGATCCACAGTACTGCCTGTTTATGGTTGACCACTTCTCCAAGTTTACAGTAGTCTCCCCAACTCAGGATAAGATGGCCAAGTCCGCAGCGCGCACTGTCAGGGTTTCATCCGGGTCTACGGGTGTCCAAAGCGGACCCACTCAGATCAAGGGGCGTGCTTTCAAGGGAAAGTAATGGAGGAGCTACACACACTGTATGGTATTGAAAAATCCAGGACGACCCCCTAAGCACTTCAATCGGAGGGACAAGAGGGCACACTGGCCTGATTACCTGCTGAAACTAGTCTGGGCCTACAATAATCGGGTCCATACCACCACCGGTATATGTTAATGTTTGGGAGAGCTGGTAGAGAAATCGTTGAATTGAATCTGGAACAGCCAGAAGATCTAATGGAGCGATTAACCACCTCATGGGTGAAAGAACACTGTCAGGGACTCCAGACCATCCGCCGTTTGGCAGGCCAGCGGTTACAGGATAGAACTCATATGGACCGTCCTCCAGTCCAGAAATTGCCACTGAAGCCTGGAGACCGGGTCCTGGTACGAGAGAAACGCCCCAGAGGCAAATTGAGTGAGCGTTGGGAAGTACAGCCATACAAAGTGATCAAGAGAGTGTACCCTAATGGTCCGGTTTACAAAGCGCAGGTTGAAAATGAGGAGTTAGCTTCACGAACTTTACATAGGAATATGCTACAGCCATGACGGTCCACAGATCCTGCACCTATTCAGAGTACACCTTCTCTTCCTGCCCCATACCCAGAACGTGTTATCTCCAATGGAAATATTGTGAAGACTGGTGGACCGTTCCTGACACTGCGGAAGGTATCCAGGCCGTAGGTGATGAAACTCCTGCTACAGAACCACTACCGTCTCGCAGTGAGGAGGAACCCGCGACCACACCCAGATCTCCTGATGCAATGGAAGAGCACAGGTTAACAACTCCCAGTGGAGAAAGTCAGGTCCTAGCAGATAGTCAAGAACTCCGGAGATCCAGTAGGTCTACTGCAAGGGTTCCACCAAACAGGTACCCTGCTGATTATTTAATTTGGTCCACCTGTATGTGGGCAATGTGGTATTGCTGTATAAAAATTGCACTAACCATATCTTTCTATGGACTATATAGCTAGGCCGAGGACGGCCACCTTTAAGTGGGGAGGCATGTAAGAGGCAGCCCTGAATCAACCAGCAGCATTTCTATCTATGCAGACTGTCATGTTTCCTTCTGGCCACCAGAGGCCACTGTGACTGAGCAGGAACCTGAGTTGTGCTGGCCAAAGGCTAAGAAAGAGTTAAGAAGTTTTCCCGGGCTGTTTGTCACGGCTGAGGATGGGGAATACACACATAAACAAACACACTTCACCTGTTCCCGCGGGCAACGGCATGTGTGGCAATCGTCCTGGGGATCAGCCATAGGGCTGAGACACTGCCACCACATGCAGTCAACACCACACGTTGCCACGGACAACCAAGTGAAGGAAAGTGTCACACAACATACCATAGGCCGTGACACTCTCACCCCTCAAAGCCCCCTCACCCACACAAAAGGGAAAACAAGTGTGGGACCCCAAACATGGAAGGGGGAAGGGAAAAATTAGCAAGATCAGTGTCCGCGAGTCTCCTCAGGACTGATGCCAGGCCGGAGAGACCGCACTGAACACTGCATCCAGTCTCAGCAAATGGTTCCCACAAAGTCGCTGCCAGCATGCATCCTCTCCCAGCACACACTAAAGCCAGTCCAACGAGGCCTGCAGCCAGCCACACCAACACAGGTGAGAGAACCACTGAGATGTGGACGAGGGGAGACCCAACCACAAGTAACAGTTCGCACACACTGCAGCCTCTGCTACAGAGAACTGCACTGTATCAGGGTTCCCCTTTCACCCTCCCTCCGGAGGATAAGCATGCGTGCCAGAAAACGGCAGGGACCACATGCTGCGCCCTCTTCTGAAGGAGGGATATTCCCACCCCTCAAAGCCCCTCCAAACAACAAAAGGGGAAAGTTGGTTAGGCACAAAAAACAATGGGAGGGGGGGGAGGAGAATGACAAACAAGGGGACACCAGCACGGACAACAGTGAGAAGGAATGGCGGGGAATGCCACTCACTGCGCCGTAAAAGGTGAAACCCCCATAACGCTCTCCCTCCGGAGAACATGCATGCACCCCATCCGCAGATGGCGGTACATGCTGCCCCCTCTTTCGAGGGAATGCCATGTGAGGAGCCATTGTGGTCATACTGTCACGGCTGAGGATGGGGAATACACACATAAACAAACACACTTCACCTGTTGCCGCGGGCAACGGCATGTGTGGCAATCATGTCCTGGGGATCAGCCATAAGACACTGCCACCACATGCAGTCAACACCACACGTTGCCACGGACAACCAAGTGAAGGAAAGTGTCACACAACATACCATGGGCCGTGACACTGTTCTAGAAGTTGCTGGGGGCTTGCTGAGATAACAGGGAGAGATGGACTGCTGAGAGATAACAGTAAAAGACTGGAGCAGCAGGAGGCTATAATAGCTAAGTTTTCCCCGACAGCTGTGGAGCAGCACACAGAGGACTGTACCGTGTGTTCCAGAGGAGTGGGACCGTGTGTCAAAGACCATTACAAGCCAGATCCTTCCTGCCAGAGCTTAAACTAGTTGAAGATCTGCATCTGCTGTAACCAGAAATAGAAAGATAGACAAGCCAGCTACTGGACCTGGAGCCAAACTGCATCTCATTGGATCCAGGAGAATCTGCAGAACTGTGAGTGGCACCAGTGCTCATCTGTGATAGGTAATAGAGTCAGTGCGCTGTAGAAGCGTCCCCCGCATTTATTCTAACTCTTGTTCAAGTATTCTGTGTAAACCTGTTTATACTGTTAATCCGATTTTCCGGCAGTTACATCTTGTTCTTTAATAAAGCCGATTTATCTTCAGTCTCCTTGTCTGCTGTACTGTACTTGAATCCTGCCTTGCGGTCTCTCCCACCTCTGACCGCTACATAACATATTTTGACTTTAATACCTTCATCTGAAGAAGAGCATTAAACATTAATTAGCATGTGAACCATTGCAAAAATATTTTACGTTTTAACACCTTAAATGGGTAGTACCATAAAAAATATTCTACAGTTTTCAAAACAGCACCTGAATATGAAAAAAAATTTTGCATAGCCACTGAGATATTCAATCAAATGTATCTGTATAGCGCCAACTGCTCTTAGTTCTTTTTCTTATTTCTTTGTCCAGCTCACTGACATGGCCACACATGCTCAATTTCATCCTTTATCTTCTGAGCAGTGATAAGGAGAGAGCACCAGCAGAAAAGACACTTCCTTTGAGCTGTCAGCTTGATATACAGTCAGGTCCATAAATATTGGGACATTGACACAATTCTAACATTTTTGGCTCTATACACCACCACAATGGATTTGAAATGAAACAAAAAAGATGTGCTTTAACTGCAGACTGTCAGCTTTAATTTGAGGGTATTTACATCCAAATCATGTGTGTTAAAGTCAACAATCAAAAGAAGACTTCATCAGAATGAATACAGAGGGTTCACCACAAGATGTAAACCATTGGTGAGCCTTAAAAACAGGAAGGCCAGATTAGAGTTTGACAAACGACATCTAAAAAAGCCTTCACAGTTCTGGAACAACATCCTATGGACAGATGAGACCAAGATCAACTTGTACCAGAGTGATGGGAAAAGAAGAGTATGGAGAAGGAAAGGAACTGCTCATGATGCTAAACATACCACCTCATCAGTGAAGCATAGTGGTGGAAGTGTCATGGTGTGGGGATGTATGGCTGCCAATGGAACTGGTTCTCTTGTATTTATTGATGATGTGACTGCTGACAAAAGAAGTAGGATGAATTCTATAGTGTTTCGGGCAATTCTATCTGCTCATATTCAGCCAAATGCTTCAGAACTCATTGGACGGCGCTTCACGGTGCAGATGGACAATGACCCAAAGCATACTGCAAGAGCAACCAAAGAGTTTTTTAAGGGAAAGAAGTGGAATGTTATGCAATGGCCAAGTCAATCACCTGACCTGAATCCGATTGAGCATGCATTTCACTTGCTGAAGACAAAACTGAAGGGAAAATGCCCCAAGAACAAGCAGGAACTGAAAACAATTGTAGTAGAGGCCTGGCAGAGCATCACCAGGGATGAAATCCAGAGTCTGGTGATGTCTATGCGTTCCAGACTTCAGGCTGTAATTAACTGCAAAGGATTTGCAACCAAGTATTAAAAAGTGAAAGTTTGATTTATGATTATTCTTCTGTCCCATTACTTTTGGTTCCTTAACAAGTGGGAGGCACATATGCAAACTGTTGTAATTCCTACACTGTTCAACTGATTTTGATGTATATACCCTCAGATGAAGCTGACAGTCTGCAGTTAAAGCACATCTTGTTTGTTTCATTTCAAATCCATTTTGGTGGTGTATAGAGCCAAAAATTTTAGCATTGTGGCGATGTCCCAATATTTATGGACAAAGCAATGAATGGGGAGATCTCTGGTTCCATCAGTGGCGGCGAACCTATAGCACGGGTGACAGAGGCGGCACCCAGAGCCCTCTCTGTGGGCACCCACTCCCTGGAAAAAGTCTAAGGTGTGCCAATATGCCTTAGACTTTCCCTGCAATTCATCAGCGCAGGGCACAGTATGAACGGCACAGGCAGCACACTGAATTTAGGCAGGCTATTATAGCTAAATGATAAAGAATATGGAAGATATACTTATCTTATATACTTATATTGGTATTCAGGTTAAATTGCAGTGTTGGCACTTTGCGATAAATAAGTGGCTTTTGGATAGCAGTTTGGGCACTCAGTCTCTAAAAGATTCACCATCACTGTACTATATGATGTATGATTTACAATTTTTACATTAATCATGGGCTAACCCCTTTAAGGACGCAGCCTTTTTTCAAATTTGATATTTGTCACTATGTGGTACTAATATAGAATTCTTTTAATTTAAGGCTACTTTCACACTTGCGTTGAGAGCGGATCCGTCTCAGACGGATCCGCTCATATAATGCAGACGGTGGCTCCGTTCAGTACGGATCAGTCTGCATTATATTGTTGAAATATTTCTAAGTGTGAAAATAGCCTCAGACGGATCCGTCCAGACTTTCAATGTAAAGTCAATGGGGGACGGATCCGTTTGAAGATTGAGCCATAGTGTGTCATCTTCAAACGGATCCGTCCCCATTGAAAGTCTGGACGGATCCGCACGGCCAGGCGGACACCCGAACGCTGCAAGCAGCGTTCAAGTGTCCGCCTGCTGAGCGGAGCGGAGGCTTAACGCTGCCAGACCGATGCATTCTGAGCGGATCCGCGTCCACTCAGAATGCATTAGTGCTGGACGGAAGCGTTCGGGTCCGCTTGTGAGCCCCTTCAAACGGAGCTCACAAGCGGACACCCGAACGCTAGTGTGAAAGTAGCCTAAATCTAAGCAAAACTAAAAATGTTTTTTTCTTCATAAAGGACATTTAGAAAATCCATTAAGATTTTTTTTTTATTGCAATTTGTCAGATTTGACTCTTTTTTTTTATTTTTTTTTTAACATTCATACCTCACAAAATGTTAATATTTACCATATGTACAGTTTATGTTGGCATCATTTTTCAAAAGTATTTGCTTAACCCCTTCTATCCCAGGCCAGTTTTCGCAAATCTGACGTGTCACTTTGAGTGGTAATAACTTTGGAACACTTACTTATCCAAGGCATTGTGAGATTGTTTTTCTCATGACACATTGTGCTTCATGACAGTCAAATTATAGTCAATATATTTAATCTTTATTTATGAAAAAATCCCAAATTTACAAAAAATAAAAAAATTCACAATTTTTTAAATTTCTCTGTTTTTAAAACAGAAAGTGATACCTCAAAAATATTACTTAACATTCTACAAATGTCTACTTTATGTTGGCATCATTTTGTAAATGTAATTTTTTTTTTTTAGGACATTAGAAGGCTTAGAATTTTAGAAGCAATTCTTAAAATTTTAAAGAAAATTTCCAAAACCCACTTTTTAAGAACTAGTTCAGGTCTGAAGTCACTTTGTGGGTCTTACATAGTAGAAACCCCCCATAAATGACCCCATTGTAGAAACTACACCCTTCAAGTTACTCAAAACTGAATGGTGTAGGGAAAATGGAGATGAAATTTCAATATATCACTTTTTTGGTAGATTTTCCATTTTAATCAATTTTTTTCTTTAACACATCGAGAGTTAACAACCAAACAAAACAATATTTATTACCCCGATTCTGCGGTATACACAAACACCCCATATGTGGTCGTAAACTGATGTAAGTGCACACGGCAGGGTGCAGAAGAAAATGCTATTTTAGTGTCTCCATAGTCTGAGAGTCATAGTTTATTTTTATTTTTTGGGGGAATTGACTTAGGTAGGGTCTCATTTTTTGCGGGATGAGGTGACGTTTTGACTTGTACTATTTTGGGGGCATACGCCTTTTTGATTGCTTGGTGTTGCAATTTGTGTGATGTAAGGTGACAGAAACTGTGCCATTTTTATTAAATTTTTCTACGGTGCTTATAGTACAGGGTGGATCATGTATCAATACATTTATAGAGCAGGTCATTATGGAGGTAGTGATACCTAACATGTGTGTCTTTTGTTTTCTATTTTTAATTATAAAATCAGGGGAATTGGTTTTTATTTTTATTTATTTACTTGAAACTTTAATTTTATTTATTAAAAACACTTTTACTTTTTTTTATTTTTTATTTCTGTCCCACACTGGGACTTCAAATTTGGGGGTTCTGATCCCCTCTGCAATGCATTACAATAAATCTGTAATGCCTGAGTAATACATTAACAGGTTGCCTAGGAGACCCAGCCTGGGGCTGGATCTCCTCGGCCTCCGAAGAAGGCAGGTCCTATCACCATGGCGTAATAGTACATCAAAATGTGTCAAGTCACTTGCCACCATGACTTACTATTACATCATGTGTCAGGAAGGGTTTGTCTCACTTCAGCAAATAGCATTCATCATGTAGAGAGAATTAATACAAGGCACTTACTAATGTATTATCCATATTACTTCCTAGACTCATTCTTCCATCACAATATACACTGCTCGTATCCATGGTTACGAACACCCAGCAATGGCCATGCTTGCACACTATAGGAAAAAGCCCTGGTCTCTTTGATGGCCGGGACCATAGGAATGCACATAGGCTGGCGATTTTCCCTACAGTGTGCAAGCAGGGCCACCAATGCTGGAATGAAGGGGGGTTCTAACCATGGACATGAGAAGAGTAATGTGATGGAAAAAATTAGTCTAGCCAGCAAAGGAAGCAATGTGGAAATCACAATTTATTATTAAGTGGCCAGTATTAACTTTCTCTAAATGATAAATGCCATTTGCTGAAGTGAGACAACCCCTTTTAAGACACTAAAAGACTTGCTTAGAAGCAATTTTTTTAATTTTTAATAACATTGCCATAACTTTTTTATGGACCAACTCAGTCCTGAAATAGTTTTGAAGGGTCTATATATTAGAAACTCTCTTAATTACCCCATTTTAAAAACTAAACTTATTCAAAATGGCATTTACAAAGTCTTTTAACCCTTTTGGTGTTTCACAATTATAAACACAAAATGGAGGTGAAATTCAAATTTCCTTTTTGCAGACTTTCAAATTTATTCCATTATTTTGGAACATTACAGGTTAAAAAAATTAATAAAACTCCTGATTCAGCAGTTTTTAGAAATATCACATATGTGGCTGTAGCATGCTTAAATACCAGTCTCAAAAATGTAGGTGCTCATTTTGGATCTTTTTTAGGATGCCTTTCAGGCACCATTTCAGGTTTGCAGAAGCTTTGAGCAGCTACAACAAACACCCTAAAATACCCCATTTTGGAATTATACCTTTCAAATAATCCATCTAGAGGTGTAGTGAGCATTTTGACACCACAATTGTTTCACACATTTTATTTAAATTGGGGCTGAAAATTAGAGGTTTACAATACCATGTACTTTTTTTTTTAATTCGCTTTATTGAACACATAAAGCCAATTACACTGACATTCTTTGTACATGAGTTTTCACATGTTATAAATCAGCATTATTAAAGTGCAAAGTACAGATGTCTCTTACATAACATAATGAATAAAACATTTAACACCTGTGCTATATCGGTGTAGTTTCTGTTATCACTAGAGGGAATAATCAACCTTATATTAAGTAAAGGATCTTAAAGTAGCAACTTAAAGTGGCTTGTTTATTACACCACTACCCACCTTCTTCGTCCTATCAAATCTTATAACTATCTACCCTGTTCCATCCACAAAGCTTCTGACAATCTGCGAGCTGAATAGAGTGTTCGTGGTGATGAACACCATACCCCCCATACCTTTTGAAATTTGGGCATACAACCCCTATTCTTGAAGGCTATATTTTCATATGGGATAACGGTGTTGACCAGTAGTTTCCATTGCGCTAAGGTAGCTGCTCTATCTCCCATCCATCTAATAGCTATTGCTTTTCGTGCTAGAAATAGTGTTCCTCTCAGGAATATTCTTACATGATGAGAGTAAGGAATCTCATCCAATATTCCAAAGAGGCAAACCTTAGGATGAAGCGGCACTACACATCCCAGTAAATCTGAGAGTAAAGTCACCACCACCTCCCAAAACTTATATATGGAAGGGCATGCCCATGTAAGATGCCAGACATCAGCACGTTCTGACGTACATCTATGGCACCCAAAGTGGGCAAGCCTTCCCATCCTGTGTAGCCTCTGTGGAGTCATATAGCTTTGATGTATTATGCAAAGTTGAATAAACTTATTATTTATGGCGGGTGAGACTAGGGTAGGGGATTCAAGAATATCCTCATCATCTTCATTGGACAAATCCAGAATCACTGTTTTCCATTTTGACAGCGCTTGCATCGGGCTACCTCTCAGTTTTACACAAAGAAGATGGGTGTATAGTGCGGATATAAAGCCACGTGGCCCTTAAGAACCTATGACTCCAATCATTGGAAAGGTGGACAATTGAACTGGGGCATCACTATAGTGCGTTTGCATGGCATGCCTTAGTTGTAGGAATCTGTAAAATGCGCTCCTGGGCAACTCATGTCTACGGCTCATGGACTCAGTCATTAAAAACATTATTACTATATATGTTCCCCATCGTGACAACCCCATGTTCCTTCCAAAATGCTCCTTCCCGCAGTGTCATCAGGTCAGGGAACATGGGGTTATCCCAAATCAGAGTCTCCAGTAGATTTGACCCTACATTATGTATACGCTTGCAGGCTGACCACACCTGAACAGCTACCTTATGAATCGGCAACAGCTTACATGGAAACAATTTAGGCTGTTCTAAAACTGACCATAGATTAGTTAGGCCTAGGTATTCTGCGAGATATTTTTCCTGTCTGCAGAGACTGTCTCCCAGTGATATCCATGTTTTAATGTTTCTCAGTTGCCCAGCTAGGTAGTATAAGTGTATATCGGGTAGGGACATGCCACCTTCTTTTTTAAGACGTGTCAAATTTAATATAGATAACTTTGGTCTATTTGCACCCCATATAAAGGGTGACATCAAGGAATTAAGTTTCTGGAAAAACGCTTTTGGGACTGTATATGGAGCATGTTGTAGAATATACAAACACTTAGGCAAAATGATCAATTTTATCAAGTTGATTCTGCCTGGTACTGATAGTGGTAATACCTGCCATACCCTGAATTTATCTTTGCAATACTCTGAGAGGTTGGATATTCACAGTGTAGAAAGATGCAGCATCTTTTGTTATATATATATTTATAGCTAAGCACCACGGGTAATTCTCCCTGCGGGAATGTATCTTCTAGTGGGTATAAAGGGCATAAGGTCGATTTGGACCAATTAATCCTAAGTCCTGAGCATTGGCTAAACACTTCAATAATGTTGATTGCTCTAGGGAGTGTGTCTTCCGCTTGTGGCATGAAAAGCACCATGTCATCAGCATACAAGCCGACCCTATCCTCCTGCTCACCTATTTTGACCCCATGAAATTACAAGTCTGCTCTAATTTGCATAGCAAGTGGCTTTATAGCTAGAGCGAACAGCAATGGTGACAGAGGACATCCTTGTCGTGTACCACACCCTAATCTGAAGCTATCCGACATCAACCCATTAACTAATATGCCCGCCCTAGGATGTTTGTATAACATGTCTATCCATTGTATAAAATTAGCACCAAAACCAAATTTTTTAAGAACCTGAAACAGATAGGGCCACTCAACAGAGTCGAACGCCTTTGCGGTGTCCAAGGACGCCAGAGCCCATCTCTCCACCTCTGTATACCTATCTGGGTCACAACCTGTACCCACCTAATATCATCTGTGGTGGATCTACCTGGCAAAAATCCAGATTGGTCCGGATGAATCAAGGTACTAGCTACTCTTCCAAGACGTATGGCCAATATCTTTGCTATAATTTTATAGTCTATGTTTAATAGGGATATCGGTCGATACAACCCACACTCATCTGGTTTAAGGAGAACCACTATGATTGCGTCATACATTGATGGTGGCAAACATCTTTTTTGGAATGCATCCTCAATACATGCTAATCAGTAATGGGTTGAAGTGGGCTGCATATTTGACATAAACCTCTAGAGGTAGTCCATCGGGACCAATATATTTACCTCTAGCCATCTGTGCTATAGCCTCTTCTATCTCCAAAGCAGTTCTCTTCTATCTCCAAAGCAGTTATAGGGGCTTCCAAACTATCTATTGCCTCCTGTGTCAACGTAGGGAATTCCAGATCTTCAAGATATTGCAGGACTTCATATGTCCCATAGTTTACTTTAGTCTCATATAAGTCTTTATAGTACTCCTGAAATCTACCTGCTATAACATCCGGGTCTGACAATATCTGCCCAGCCAAAGCTTTGATGCGTAATACTGTTGGGGATGCCTGATTCTTCCTGACTATGTGAGCAAGCAGTTTACTGGATTGATTGCCCAGTTCAAAATATGTTCGTTTTGTAAAGAACATTTTCCTTTGGGCTTTTTCCTTGAGTAGGGACAGGTAGTGACTCCCTACCGTTAACCAGGACTCTATTTAAATCATTAGGATTAGCAACATATGTCACCTCTAATCTAGAACATCCAGCCGCCAGCCTTTCCTCCTGTCTAGCTTCTGACTTTTTAATAAATGATATAGTAGATCTGAGGCATCCCCTAAGGTATAACAGAGATACCAGCTCACTAGGTCTACAAATAGGATATACCCGTGTGCTCGGTGCCTGGTTTTTCAACCTCCATGAACAAGTGCGAATATAAAAAGATGTAGACTCCAGCACTCACTTTTGTTGAAGTATCAAGTTCTCCGTCTTTATTTAGCAAGTGTTCACAGACATACAGGACACAAATTCTCTCTGGTGTATTGGCTGTTGACGCGTTTCGAAAAATGCTTATTCGTAAAATGCTTATTTGTAAAAGTGGTGTGCGTCTGAAGTAGTAATATGGGTGTATGTAATTAGCTGTTTGTTCACTCCCACTCCAAACAGCATGGGAGGAAGGGGGAGGGGTATAGATTTAGATTTCACCCCATTCACAAAGCATTCATCTCTAATGGCCATCACCTCCAACACCAGACCCATTCCAGCTCAAATATCTGACATGCAGAAATTTACAAAAATGTATATTAAAACATTCAAATGAAATTACAATGGAAATACATGATTCAGCACATGCCCATTGTCTCTTCTAACATAATAAAAACTATGTATAATGCAGATAAAAGAAAAAGAAGGAGAGGAAAAAGGAAAAAACTCTGCTAGTATGTCTCCTGCGATTTATAAGTACCTATTCACATTAAAGTTGCGTTCCATCCTAATTTAGCTTCAGAAAAAAACAGATTGACCATTTTGTGGATGGAATATCAGGTATCCATAACATGCCAAATCTTTTATGCATGTGGGTTCGAGCATGGGGTGGGAAAGGGGGGGGGGGGGGGTCTCCCCAGTGCTTTTTTAATAAAAATGCATAATTTCCCTCCTCGTGTTCAATCCCTTTGGATACCTTGTTTCTAATTTAAATATCCAAAAAGCCTCTCTGAGGTTTACTAGATGTCTAATATCTCCTCCTCTGGTAGGGGTTTTAACATGTTCTATGGCATATGTTTTAAAATATTTCACACTACGATTATGTTTGTCTATGAAATGTTTCGCAGCACTTGATATATTGGTGTATGAGGGATTATCTATATAATTTAGATGTTCTAAAATTCTGATTTTAAATTTTCTTATAGTGCACCCTACATATATTTTGTCGCATTGTTCACAAAGAATCACATAGACTACTGCTTTTGTATTACAATTGATGTAGGACTTAATATTGTGTGTCTGTGTGTGATCCGTGTTAGAAAACGTTTTTGTATTTTGCACGTAATTGCAGGTGCTGCATTGCTGACTGCCGCAGCGTGTGAACCCCTTGTGTGTCAGCCATGTATCTGTTTGTGGATGTGTTTCACGTACAAACATTGACGGAGACAAGGAGTTTCCTATTGTTGGGGGTCTTTTTGATACTATTCTACAGCCTTGTTTGAGTACAGTATCCAGTATGTTATCTTCATATAGTACCGGCAGGTATTCTCTTATTATATTTTGAAATGTGTTGTATTGTCGGCTATATGTTAGTACCAGGGTAGGTCATTTATTTTTGTTGTTATCATCTTGTGTTATCTCTCCATTTCTACACCTATTTTTATTATTTTTATATATTGGATATTTTTGGGGGATTTTTTTTTTGGAGTTATTTCTGTTGTTATTATTAAATAATAAAGATTCCCTGGTTTTATTTTTTGCTATATGGAGGCCCCTTGAATATCATCCACTCTGGATATTTTCTGTCTAGTAGGCGCATCCATATTGTATGACATCCTTTTTTAAAAGCATCAATAGTATTGCAGTTTCTCCTATCCCGTATAAATTCACCCACTGGGATGGATTTAATAGTATGATGTGAGTGGTGGCTATCTGCTTGTAGAATCGTATTCCCTGTAATCTCTTTCCTGTATGTCTCCGTTTGAATAATCTTATCTGGAATACCTGTAAGTTTCAAATCCTGGAAATTCATCATCTTGGAGTCCTCACTATATGTGAATTTGAGATTGTAGGTATTTTCTTGCAGGTACCGTATGAACTCTTGTACGGCAGGCACATCGCTGCTCCACACTGAGCAGATCGTCGATGTACCTGCTGTACCAGTTCAGACAGTGAGCAAAAGGATTGTTGTTGCTATATATGTATTTTTGCTCCAAGTAAGCCATGGTTAGGTTAGCCAGGGCTGGGGAGTACTTGGCCCCCATTGAGACTCCCTTTGATTGGAGATAAAACATATTGTCAAATGCCAAATAATTATGAGACAGGAGGAACATGGGTACATCAAGGACATAGTTTATGAAGTCATCCCCATATCCACTATATTTGTGTAGATGGAACTCTAGAGCTTCTGCTGCAATGGTATGTGGAATTGAGGGATATAGTGCCACCACATCTATTGTAAGCCATTTATATTCTGATTTCCATTTTTTGTTATAGAATGACCTGAGAACTTCTGATATGTCCCTGATGTAAACCGGTATACTCTTAACCATGGGTTGCATCACACAGTCCAGCCAATTACCAAGTCTTTCTGTTAGAGACCCTATGCCACTGATTATAGGGCGCAGGGGTGGCGGGTTTTGATTTTTATGAATCTTGGGAACTGCGTGCATGATCAGGGCAACTGGATAGTCTACATTCATGTAGTCATATTGTTTTTGTGATATATATGCATAATTCAGTCCTATCTTGAGGATCTAGTTTGATGGGAGTTTGGTATATGTAACAACATAACAAAACAATAACAAATACAGGTTAGGAGAGTGTTAGGTCTCGGGCTACTTGAGAAACCTTGACGTGGTGCCCAGGCTTAGACATGTTCTACACTGTAGGACATGTTGACTAATCTCTCAATTTTAAAATCAGTTTGAGGGTTTAGTGAGACTGCAGAGTGCACCTGTATTTGTTATTGTTTTGTTATATTGTTATATTGATTGACATACGCACTTGTTACCTTGTGTGAGATGTCTATTGTGGTACTTGTAGTTCGCCGCGGGCATCCTCCACTGTATGCATTTTGCTGGGGGTCGCCATTAGCAACGGGCCACAAGTGCAGGATTTGCTCCCCTGTATATATGCACGACTGCATGTGGGTTTGAGCACCTCCTGCTAATGCCACCCTGTCTTCTTAGTTTGTATATATAGATTCCTGGAGGTGTATAAACTCCAATTCAAATGTGCCTGTTTTCCATCTATAGGCCACATTTAGGTGCACCTGTGAGGCCTGGGCCATATCAGTCGGTCTTGAGTGGGACTCACAGACTCCTCCCTCCTCCCATTGCAAGCATGGTTACATGCTGGAGGTAACTGGTGAGCTGTTTGTGAGTCGGCCTCATGCTCCTGTAATTTGCCCACTGGCTCCTGGTATCGCCCATACGGCTCAGGTAGGAGAGCGTTAGGTCTCGGGCTACTTGAGAAACCTTGACGTGGTGCCCGGGCTTAGACATGTTCTACACCGTAGGACATGTTGACTAATCTCTCAATTTTAAAATCAGTTTGAGGGTTTAGTGAGACTGCAGAGTGCACCTATATTTGTTATTGTTTGTTATATTGTTATATTGATTGACATACGCACTTGTTACCTTGTGTGAGATGTCTATTGTGGTACTTGTGGTTCGCCGCGGGCATCCTCCACTGTATGCATTTTGCTGGGGATCGCCATTAGCAACGGGCCACAAGTGCAGGATTTGCTCCCCTGTATATATGCACGACTGCATGTGGGTTTGAGCACCTCCTGCTAATGCCACCCTGTCTTCTTAGTTTGTATATGTAACAACATCTCCCAAAATTTCCATTATTTGTTTATAATATACATCTCTGTCAAGGACGACAACAGATCCCCCTTTGTCTGCCATTTTTATTATTATTTTTTTATTGTCTGATAGCTCTTTAAGAGCTTGTCTTTGTTTTTTGGAGACATTGTGGGATGTGTTGGCATTCCTGAGAGTATCATGCGCCTGTTTTAATTCTTTTTCGACTAGTTCCTGAAACAAGTCCATATTTGGAGTGCGAGACATTAACGGGTAAAAATAAGGATTAGACATTCTAAAATTTTGCATTGTCAAATGACCCATCTCCTGTTCGTTACCCCTCTGGAGATCCTCCAAACATGTCAGAGTTAATTGCTCCTGAAATTCCATACCCATGTATTGATTGTGTATAGTTGGAGTATCTGACACGTCGGTAGGATGTCCAGGGGGATCAACACCAAAAAAGTGTCTAGCTACTGTCAATTGTCTAATAAATCTATTTACATCTAATAATGTCAGAAATAGATCAAAATTCACACTCAGCACAAAATTTAAGCCCAATCTTAATACATGTATTTGTTCTTGAGTTAAAGTCTCTGTGGACAAATTGATTACATCATTACTTTTTCCAGCTAAGGGTACATTTATTACCTCCTCTTCTGTCGGGTTGACATTGCATGTCCTTTTCCTATGTTTGCGTCCCACTCTCCGGACTCGTTTTTTGCTGGAGTAAAAAACGAGTCCGGAGAGTGGGACGCAAACATAGTAAAAGGACTTGCAATGTCAAACCGACAGAAGAGGAGGTAATAAATGTACCCTTAGCTGGAAAAAGTAATGATGTAATCAATTTGTCCACAGAGACTTTAACTCAAGAACAAATACATGTATTAAGATTGGGCTTAAATTTTGTGGCGAGTGTGAATTTTGATCTATTTCTGACATTATTCGATGTAAATAGATTTATTAGACAATTGACAGTAGCTAGACACTTTTTGGTGTTGATCCCCCTGGACATCCTACCGACGTGTCAGATACTCCAACTATACACAATCAATACATAGGTATGGAATTTCAGGAGCAATTAACTCTGACATGTTTGGAGGATCTCCAGAGGGATAACGAACAGGAGATGGGTCACTTGACAATGCAAAATTTTAGAATGTCTAATCCTTATTTTTACCCGTTAATGTCTCACACTCCAAATATGGACTTGTTTCAGGAACTAGTCGAAAAAGAATTAAAACAGGTGCATGATACTCTCAGGAATGCCAACACATCCCACAATGTCTCCAAAAAACAAAGACAAGCTCTTAAAGAGCTATCAGACAATAAAAAAATAATAATAAAAATGGCAGACAAAGGGGATCTGTTGTCGTCCTTGACAGAGATGTATATTATAAACAAATAATGGAAATTTTGGGAGATGTTGTTACATATACCAAACTCCCATCAAACTAGATCCTCAAGATAGGACTGAATTATGCATATATATCACAAAAACAATATGACTACATGAATGTGCACTTACCTCGATCATGCACAAAGTTCCCAAGATTCATAAAAATAAAAACCCGCCACCCTTGCGCCCTATAATCAGTGGCATAGGGTCTCTAACAGAAAGACTTGGTAATTGGCTGGACTGTGTGATCCAACCCATGGTTAAGAGTATACCGGGTTACATCAGGGACATATCAAAAGTTCTCAGGTCATTCTATAACAAAAAATGGAAATCAGAATATAAATGGCTTACAATAGATGTGGTGGCACTATATCCCTCAATTCCACATGCCATTGCAGCAGAAGCTCTAGAGTTCCATCTACACAAATATAGTGGATATGGGGATGACTTCATAAACTATGTCCTTGATGTAACCATGTTCCTCATGTCTCATAATTATTTTGCATTTGACAATATGTTTTATCTCCAATCAAAGGGAGTCTCAATGGGGGCCAAGTACTCCCCAGCCCTGGCTAACCTAACCATGGCTTAATGGGAGCAAAAATACATATATAGCAACAACAATCCTTTTGCTCACTGTCTGAACTGGTACCGCAGGTACATTGACGATCTGCTCATAGTGTGGAGCAGCGATGTGCCTGCCGTACAAGAGTTCATACGGTACCTGCAAGATAATACCTACAATCTCAAATTCACATATAGTGAGGACTCCAAGATGATGAATTTCCAGGATTTGAAACTTACAGGTATTCCAGATAAGATTATTCAAACGGAGACATACAGGAAAGAGATTACAGGGAATACGATTCTACGAGCAGATAGCCACCACTCACATCATACTATTAAATCCATCCCAGTGGGTGAATTTATACGGGCTAGGAGAAACTGCAATACAATTGATGCTTTTAAAAAAGAATGTCATACAATATGGATGTGCCTACTAGACAGAAAATATCCAGAGTGGATGATATCAAGGGGCCTCCATATAGCAAAAAATAAAACCAGGGAATCTTTATTATTTAATAGTAACAACAGAAATAACTCCCCAAACAAATCCCCAAAAAATATCCAATATATAATAATAATAATAAAAATAGGTGTAGAAATGGAGAGATAACACAAGATGATAACAATGAAACTAAACGACCTACCCTGGTACTAACATATAGCCGACAATACAACACAATTCAAATTATAATAAGAAAATACCTGCCGGTACTATATGAAGATAACATACTGGATACTGTACTCAAACAAGGCTGTAGAATAGTATCAAAAAGACCCCCAACAATAGGAAACTCCTTGTCTCCGTCAATGTTTGTACGTGAAACTCATCCACAAACAGATACATGGCTGACATACAAGGGGTTCACACGCTGCGGCAGTCAGCGATGCAGCACCTGCAATTACGTGCAAAATACAAAAACGTTTTCTAACACGGATCACACACAGACACACAATATTAAGTCCTACATCAATTGTAATACAAAAGCAGTAGTCTATGTGATTCTTTGTGAACAATGCGACAAAATGTATGTAGGGTGCACTATAAGAAAATTTAAAAACAGAATTTTAGAACATCTAAATTATATATATAATCCCTCATACACCAATATATCAAATGCCGCAAAACATTTTATAGACAAACATAATCGTAGTGTGAAATATTTTAAAACATATGTCATAGAACATGTTAAAACCCCTACCAGAGGAGGAGATATTAGAAATCTAGTAAACCTCAGAGAGGCTTTTTGGATATTTAAATTAGAAACAAGGTATCCAAAGGGATTGAACATGAGGAGGGAAATTATGCATTTTTATTAAAAAAAAAGCACTGGGGAGATCCCCCCCTTTCCCACCCCATGCTCGAACCCACATGCATAAAAATTTGGCATGTTATGGATACCTGATATTCCATCCACAAAATGGTCAATCAGTTTTTTTCTGAAGCTAAATTAGGATCAAACGCAACTTTAATGTGAATAGGTACTTATAAATCGCAGGAGACATACTAGCAGAGATTTTTCCTTTTTCTTTTATCTGCATGATGCATAGTTTTTATTATGTTAGAAGAGACAATGGGCATGTGCCGAATCATGTATTTCCATTGTAATTTCATTTGAATGTTTTTAATGTAAATTTTTGTAAATTTCTGCATGTCAGATATTTGAGCTGGAATGGGTCTGGTGTTCCAGGTGACGACCATTAGAGATGAATGCTTTGTGAAGGGGTGAAATCTAAATCTATACCCCTCCCCCTTCTCCCATGCTGTTTGGAGTGGGAGTGAACAAACAGCTAATTGCATACACCCATATTACTACATATACCTGAGAACACCAGACGATCCCCTAAGGTATGCCTTCATAGTCTCCCAGAGCAATGTATAATTCATAACCTCTTCGTGCCCTTCCATAAAAACCTTCAATTGATTAGGAATGCGATCAGACGGTCCAAACAGGGACGAGCAAGAAAGGATTCATCCGTGTTGAGCGTCTGGTCACATCCCCTCCTAGCCTCAACACCAGCTGTATCGGCGAGTGATCAGAAATGCCCTTTGGCCCATACTCTATACTATATGACAGGGAGCACATAGTTCAGTTACCAACAGCATAATCTATTCGTGATAATGTATTATGGCTAGCAGAATGACATGAGTAGTGTCTGATATCAGGATATTTGAGCCGCCACATATCCGTCCATCCCACCTCAAGTAATGCAGCTAGTGAAGTCTTATTACTAGGGCGATTATCAGGCGCCACAACTGAGTGATGTCTGTCGAAGTCCCTGTCCAGGGTCATATTACAGGGAGTGCAGAATTATTAGGCAAGTTGTATTTTTGAGGATTAATTTTATTATTGAACAACAACCATGTTCACAATGAACCCAAAAAACTCATTAATATCAAAGCTGAATATTTTTGGAAATAGTTTTTAGTTTGTTTTTAGTTTTAGCTATTTTAGGGGGATATCTGTGTGTGCAGGTGACTATTACTGTGCATAATTATTAGGCAACTTAACAAAAAACAAATATATACCCATTTCAATTATTTATTTTTACCAGTGAAACCAATATAACATCTCAACATTCACAAATATACATTTCTGACATTCAAAAACAAAACAAAAACAAATCAGTGACCAATATAGCCACCTCCATGGATTCTGTCAGTGTTTTGATCTGTTCACCATCAACATTGCGTGCAGCAGCAACCGCAGCCTCCGAGACACTGTTCAGAGAGGTGTACTGTTTTCCCTCCTTGTAAATCTCACATTTGATGATGGACCACAGGTTCTCAATGGGGTTCAGATCAGGTGAACAAGGAACCCATGTCATTAGATTTTCTTCTTTTATACCCTTTCTTGCCAGCCACGCTGTGGAGTACTTGGACGCGTGTGATGGAGCATTGTCCTGCATGAAAATCATGTTTTTCTTGAAGGATGCAGACTTCTTCCTGTACCACTGCTTGAAGAAGGTGTCTTCCAGAAACTGGCAGTAGGACTGGGAGTTGAGCTTGACTCCATCCTCAACCCGAAAAGGCCCCACAAGCTCATCTTTGATGATACCAGCCCAAACCAGTACTCCACCTCCACCTTGCTGGCGTGAGAGTCGGACTGGAGCTCTCTGCCCTTTACCAATCCAGCCACGGGCCCATCCATCTGGCCCATCAAGACTCACTCTCATTTCAGCAGTCCATAAAACCTTAGAAAAATCAGTCTTGAGATATTTCTTGGCCCAGTCTTGACGTTTCAGCTTGTGTGTCTTGTTCAGTGGTGGTCGTCTTTCAGCCTTTCTTACCTTGGCCATGTCTCTGAGTATTGCACACCTTGTGCTTTTGGGCACTCCAGTGATGTTGCAGCTCTGAAATATGGGCAAACTGGTGGCAAGTGGCATCTTGGCAGCTGCACGCTTGACCTTTCTCAGTTCATGGGCAGTTATTTTGCGCCTTGGTTTTTCCACACGCTTCTTGCAACCCTGTTGACTATTTTGAATGAAACGCTTGATTGTTCGATGATCATGCTTCAGAAGCTTTGCAATTTTAAGAGTGCTGCATCCCTCTGCAAGATATCTCACTATTTTTTACTTTTCTGAGCCTGTCAAGTCCTTCTTTTGACCCATTTTGCCAAAGGAAAGAAAGTTGCCTAATAATTATGCACACCTGATATAGGGTGTTGATGTCATTAGACCACACCCCTTTTCATTACAGAGATGCACATCACCTAATATGCTTAATTGGTAGTAGGCTTTTGAGCCTATACAGCTTGGAGTAAGACAACATGCATAAAGAGGATGATGTGGTCAAAATACTAATTTGCCTAATAATTCTGCACTCCCTGTAAAGTCACCAAGACCTACTGTACGATCTGATGGGTATGAAGCTGCAAAACTCACTGCCTGTTGAACAATCTGTAAGGAGAAAGGCGGTGGAATGTATATACCTAGTAGAACATATAGTATGCAGTTGATGTATGCAGCTATGAACACAAATCTCTCAGCCGGGTCTATCTGACAGACCTCCATTTCCCACCTGAGGGATTTGTGCACCAGCAACGACACTCCCCTTGACAAACTAGTATAGCATGAGTGTTGTGCCCATTGAACCCAGGGTTTTTGGATGCGTCTAGTAGTATCCACCGTTAAATGGGTCTTCTGCAGGCAGAGTATGTGTGGGTTAAATCTTCTGATTGCAGAGAAGACCATAGTGAGTTTTCTGGCAGTACCCAGTCCCCTAACGTTCCAGGACATTATACGTATTTCCGACTTAGAAAAAGGACCTTGTTTTCCTTCTGTCTCCCTCCCTGTACCTCACCCTTTCCGATACAGCACATAACATTTGAACCATCAGGTGTGTCCTGATATAGGCTGCGAGTGCCTGCATGATGAAACTTTAAACATCTACAACCCTCTTGACAGTTGAGAAACAAAATACTATGCCTATTGTGTGGCACTTCAGGTATATGGGGTGTGCGTTTGCTAAGTTACCAATAGCACCGTAAATCTTATAACCTAGATAATTGAGAACTATAACATAGTGACTAGGGACCCAATCCCCAACTTCTAATGGGATCCAGGCCCAGGACCCGGGTATTAAGTCTGGCCAGGACTTCCTATCACCCTGATTAGTTCCTTATTCCCTGTACATTAACTGTAACATATAGGATCTTTTAACTTATCATATCTTATTTCCCTTATATCTCACTTTCCTGTTGTTAATTAACTATGAACTTAATCGCAATATCTCTTGTGAGATTTAGCTAAAGAAAAACCAGTAGCAAATTAAATAAGAACGTTAAAGAGAACTGACACTTAGTCAGTGTAAGCGTCCCCGCTGGTCCCGAGTCCAAGTCCTGAGACCCCTTTTCCTTTGCCGGTGGCAATGCAGGACTATACAGGGTGTTATCTTGGAGGTCTAGCGTTTCTGCCTCTACCATCTAGCCAGTTGGTAGCCTCTTCAGGGTTGTTGAAGAACCGGCTCACTTTCCCGTCTACCACTCTTAATCGGGCCGGATACACCATGGAATAGGATAGATTCTTCTCCCTGAGTCTTCTCTTCACCGCGCTGAATGTTGCCCTGCATTTCTGTAGCTCAGACGAAAAATCTGGAAAAATCATGACGTTGTTGTTGTCATACTTTAGCTCTTGTTTATTGCGCGCCATCTGTAACACATGATCTCTGTCCATAGAATTAAGCAATCTCGCAAGTAGAGGTCTTGGAGGGGCCCCCAGTGGAAGGGGTTTGGCTGGAACGCGATGTGCTCTCTCCACAATGAAAGCCGATGAGAATGTTGCCTCTGGGAAGGAATTACGGAGCCAGGTAGTGACGAATGCACATGGATTGTTACCCTCAGATTTTTCAGGCAACCCGATGATCCGCAAGTTATTGCGCCTTGTGCGATTCTCATAGTCGTCACATTTCTGTTGCCAAAAATTGACCTTTTCCTCCAGCTCTTGTATTTTTGTGGGAAGCGGCTGTAAACGGTCTTCCACTTCTGAGATCCTATTTTCAGTCTCTTTGACGCGTTCCCGCATGGCCTGCATGTCGTGTCGGAGTAGGCCAATATCCACCTTCACCTCCTCCAGCTTGCCCACCATTGATGTGCGGCAGGTGGCTATAGCTTGCAGTAGCTGTTCGGTAACCTGTTTTAAGGATGGTTCAGTAGCTGCATGCTCCGCGTCTTCATGTGCAGGGCCATGCCTTGTCTCTTCTAGTGGCGGTGAGCAGGATCCGGCGCCATCTTGATCCTCCACACGGGCAAACTCACGAAGTCTGTGCGCAGCCGACTGTGCTCTATTTCGGGCCATGGCTGTATTGCGGGTCTTTCCCGACTTCTTGCTCGTTCTAGATGTAATTTTCGCGGCAGATAAATAACAGGATTAACTCAAAGTTAGGGTATTGGGTCCGGAGGTCAGTTAAGTGCGACCGCTATAATCAGCTTCTGGCCACGCCCCCTTCACCATGTACTTTTAACTAAATTTTTTCAAAGGTTAACAGGAAAGGCATAGGGCTTTTAAGGCACACATTTTTCTGGAATAGGTTGGGGCACCATGCTATATTTGCAATGTCACTGAGGTATCAATACATTGGAAAACCCCAAGGAATCACCCCATTGTGGAAACTAGACACCCAAAGGAATTCAGCTAGCAGTGTAGTTATTTCTTTGACCCAAAAGGTTTTTCATAAAATGTATTAACATTGGACAGCAAAGAATTCCCCCCCCCCCTCAATACTACTATAAATAGTAAGAGGCTCCTCAAACTAAAAGTGACAGGTCGACACGCCCCTTTCCACTCCCAACCCTGTCCACTCCTGCCACAACCCCTCCCAGTCCCTCCCAAAGCGCCTCCCATTGCACGCCCCAAACTCTGCCTAAATACTGCCCATTCAAAACCCCTTTTATTCTGTTATATCTGGCATCGTGTCAGTAATTTATGTTTTTAAAGCTATTATAAATATTGACAATAGCCATTTAATCCATTTAGGATTCTAAAACTAAAAGACCTTTGATGAGGTCACTGCAGGTCCTTAGAAGGTGACTGTTGCATTCCCTTTGTTAGTGGACCTGCGATCTTTGAAATTTGCTTTCAATTACCGTTATATACGATCATGTTTAATAAAAAGCGAAGGCGGTCCTGATTTAAGCAAAAATAAATCTACAGATTATGAAGTTATCTAGTTAATCTATCCAGCATCTATCAGCTAAAGGACCTTTGAGTCCTATTCCCCCCCAAGCCTCCCACAAACCCACACAGCCCCGCCAAAGCTGATGTCACCGCAGGTCCTTAACCCCTTAGGGACGCATGACGTACCGATACGGCATGTTTCCAGAGTCCTTAAGGACCCATGACGTACCGGTCATGCGATTTCGGCGCCGCGGGGGTTAATCAGAACGGGATGCCGGCCGGCATCCTGTAACAACGCAGGACCCCCCCCCCCCCCGGTCCATTTGGGTCTCCGGTGACCCAATGAACTGGAAAAAGACTGATCGGTGGCGTGATTTGGAGAGGCGGTGCTGGCCCTGGTGCTGAACGCCGCTGTCCAGGGTGCTGATTGGTGCAGGGGAGAGAGGTGCGAGACTCAAACTTCCTGCGTTCCTCTCTCCCCTCCTCTTCCTGTTCTGCACGAGCATCCTGCAGCAACATCCAGCACCAGCTCCTGAGTCCCCCCTAATCGCCATCCATCACCATCCAGGTAGGTTAGGGTCAGTGGGGGAGAGGCACCATTAGGCAGAGAAAGTAGGGAAAAGTTAGTTAGTAAAAAAATAAAAAAACTTTTACCCTCAACTTTCTTTGTTCCATCTTTCAGACCCCCCCCCCCCCCCGCCACTTGCCTCCCACCACACTTCCATGGAGTACTACATTTTTATAATCCCCAACAGTCCACTAGAGAACATAAAAAACTATGGCTCTCAGACTTTGGAGACAATATTAGTTTTAGAGCAGGCATCCTCAAACTGCGGCCCTCCAGATGTTGTAAAACTATAATTCCCAGAATGCCCAGACAACCTACAGCCATCAGCAGGGCATGGTGGGAATTGTAGTTTTACAACATCTGGAGGGCCGCAGTTTTTAGGATGCCTGCTTAGTGTCTCCAAAGTCTGAGAGCCATACATATTGGGCATCGTCGCGTATGTAAAAGTCATCGCTAGATAAAACAACAATTGACCAAACCCCTCGGATGAACAGCGTTAAAAATATAAAATAAAAATGGTGCCAAAACACCCATTTTTGGGCAAAGTTTCCATTTGAATCCATTTTTCCGGTAATAAAGCAAGGGTTAACAGCCAAACAAAACTAAATATTTATTGCCCCGATTCTGTAGTTTGCAGAAACACCCCATATGTGGTCATAAATGGCTATATAACCGCACGGCAGGGCATAGAACGAAGGGAACTCCATATGGTTTCTGGAAGGCAGATTTTGATGGACTTTTATTTATTTTTTTGACACCATGTCCCATTAGAAGTCCCCCCTGATGTAGCCTAGACTTGAAACTCCAAAAAAGTGACCACATCTAAGAAACTACACCCCTCAAGGTATTCAAAAGTTACTTTACAAACTATGTTAACCCTTTAGGTGTTCCACAAAACTAAATTGCGAATGTAGAAACAATTTTAGAATTTAAATTTTTTGTTACCTTGCCTCAAAAAAGTGCAATATAGAGCAACCAAAAATCATGATTACCCCTAAAATAATCCCAAAACAACAACCACCTTATCCCGTAGTTTCCTAGATGGGGTCACTTTTATGGAGTTTCTACTCTAGGGGTGCATCAGGGGGCTTGAAAGGGTACAAGTGTAAATAAACCAGTCCAGCAAAATCTGCCTTTCAAAAACCATATGGCGTTCCCCTTCTTCTATGTCCTGCCGTTTAGCCAAATAGTAGTTTATGACCACATATGGGGTGTTTCTGCAAACTTCAAAATCAGGGCAACCCATTTTGAGTTTTGTTTAGCCGTTAACCCATTTTTTCCAGTAATAAAGTAAGGGTTAAAATTGGAAATTTTCCAAAAAATAGAAATTTCGAAATTGTTTCTCTAACTGCCATTAACTCTCGTGAAACACCTAAAGGGTTAACAAAGTTTGTAAACCCAGTTTTGAATACCTTGAGGGGTGTACTTTCTTAGATGGAGTCACTTTTTGGAAATTTCGATTCTAGGGTTGCAACAGGGGGCTTCAAATGGGACATGGTATAAACAAAACCAGTCCTGAAAAATCTGCCTTGCAAAACCCATATGGTATTCCCCCCTTCTATGTCCTCCCGTTCGGCCAAACAGTAGTTAACAACCACATATGGGGTGTTTCTGCAAACTACAGAATCAGGGCAACCCATATTGAGTTTTGTTTGGCAGTTAACCTTTGTTTTATTCCTGGAAAAAAAAAATTATATTGGGAAATTTCCCCCCAAAAAAATTGAAATTTAGAAATTGTTTCTCCCTCTGCAATTAACTCTTGTGGAACACCTAAAGGGTTAACAAAGTTTGAAAACCCAGTTTTGAATACCTTGAGGGGTGTACTTTCTTAGATGCAGTCACTTTTTTGAAATTTCTATTCTAGGGGTGCAACAGGGGGCTTCAAATGGGACATGGTATAAACAAAACCAGTCCTGCAAAACCTGCCTTGCAAAACCCATATGGTGTTCCCCTCCTTCTATGTCCTCCCGTTCGGCCAAACAGTAGTTTACGACCACAGTTAACCCTTGTTTTATTCCTGGAAAAAATTTATTATATTGGAAAATTTTCCAAAAAATAGAAATTTCAAAATTGTTTCTCCATCTGCCATTAACTCTTGTGGAAGACCTAAAGGGTTAATACAGTTTGAAAAAACAGTTTTGAATACCTTGAGGGGTGTCGTTTCTAGAATGGGGTCATTTTTGGGAGGTTTCTATTATCTACGCCGCACAATATGACTTCAAACCAGAACTGGTCCATAAAAAGTGGAATTTTGAAGATTTCTGAAAAATATCTAAATTTGCTTCTAAACTTCTAAAGCCTTGTAATATCCCCCAAAAATAAAATATCATTCCCAAAATGCTACAAGCATGAAGTAGACATATGGGGAATGTAAAGTCATCACCATTTTTGGGGGTATTACTATGTATTACAGAAGTACAGAGAAACAAACTTAGAAATTTGCTAATTTTTAAAGATTTGGGGTAAATATGGTATTTTTTTATGCAAAAAAATTAACTTTTTTGACCCAATTTTAGCAGTGTCATGAAGTACAATATGTGACGAAAAAACAATCTCAGAACAGCCTGGGTGAGTCAAAGCGTTTTAAAGTTCTCAGCACTTAAAGTGACACTAGTCAGATTTGCAAAAAATGGCCAAGTCCTTAAAGGGAACCGGTCACCTGGATTTTGTGTATAGAGCTGAGGACATGGGCTGCTAGATCACCGCTAGTACATACGTAATACCCAGTCCCCATAGCTCTGTGTGCTTTTATTGTGTCAAAAAACCGATTTGATACATATGCAAATTAACCTGAGATGAGTCCTGTATGTGAGATGAGTCAGGGACAGGACTCATCTCAGGTTAATTTGCATATGTATCAAATCGTTTTCTTTCCACAATAAAAGCACA
This sequence comes from Bufo gargarizans, assembly GCF_014858855.1. Taxonomy (NCBI): domain Eukaryota; kingdom Metazoa; phylum Chordata; class Amphibia; order Anura; family Bufonidae; genus Bufo; species Bufo gargarizans. Next base: position 232,495,288 of record NC_058084.1, read on the forward strand.
CAGAGCTATGGGGACTGGATATTGCTGATGTGCTAGTGGCCATCTAGCAACCCATGTCCTCAGCTCTATACACAAAATCCAGGTGACCGGTTCCCTTTAAGGTGAAATAGGGCCGAGTCCTTTAGGGGTTAAAAGTTAACTGTCGCAGAAATTTGCAATTATATACGATCGTGTTTAATAAAATCGAAGGCATCCGTGATTTAAGCACAATATTTGATCACCACATCTAATGCAGATACATATCATTTATAAATATTAACAATAGCTAATTGAGGCACCCAACTTTCCAGTTTTGTGAAATATGGCCCCACATTTTGCGAAGCGCGTCAGAGAATGCCCAAGAATGATGAAGGCATGTTTGGACATTTCCTAAGACATTATTTAAGAGTGTTAAAATCATTTTGTTTAGTTAGGAAATGTGCTTAATTCCGAAATTATGTTTAATAAAATTCGAAGATATAGGTGATTTAAGCAAAATGTCTAAATTTACGACGCATCACGGTACATTTTTCAATAAAGCAGTAGGGTAGACATGTTTGTGCGTAATTACAGCAACAATACATAATTGTTTCATGCGCTCTGTTAAAAAGGAGCAAGGTCATTTTTAATATACTTTTCAATATACTCGTAAATATTTTTAATATACTTCTCAAAAGAAGGCCTCTTTCACATGACCATTTTTTATTCTGTTTACGGGCAGTTTTTTGCATTCCTTATACGTAACCATTCATTTCAATGGTTCTGCAAAAAAAAAAGTACTCTTTATGCATTCCGTTTCCGTATTTCAGTTCCGTTAAAAGATAGAACATGTCCTATTATTGCCCGCAAATCACATTCCGTGGCTCAATGGGTTAAAAAAAAAAAACTGAAACCATCCGGAAATGCATCCGTATTCGTTCCGTTTTTGCTGTACCATCTATTGAAAATTGTATTCCCAGACCCATTTTTTCTATGTAATTACTATATACTGTATATGCCATACGGAAAAACGGAACAGAAATGGAAAGACGAAACGGAACAACGGATCTGTGAAAAACAGACCGCAAAACACTGAAAGAGCCATACGGTCGTGTGAAAGAGGCCTTAGACAACAAGTTCAAGACATGTTCGGGCATGCCCTAAGATGTACCGTCAGTAATTCAGATGTCTTAAGACGTTATTTAAGAGCACCAGCAGCGTCACCCAACTTTCCTGGGGGTCGATTCTGTCTTCCCATTTTACCCAATTTCATAGCCGCTGCTATCAGAGATATTCAACATATCTACTAGTCAGCCGACTGTATGAGCAGCTGACACAATAGCACGCAGCTCACAAAATGGTCAAGTAGTTATCCTGCTGTATGAGCAGCTGACACATTAGCAAGCAGATGACAAGAGTCACAATCACAGACCTGATTAAAGCTAATGTCCTATCTGTCCATCAACTTAGATAGTTCATAGATATCTAGCTAATAGATCAAATAGACAGATAAATATATAAAATATTAGATAAATAGATTCATCGTTAGACAAATTGTTGGAGAGATATCTATCTAACTAGCTATCTATCAATTTATCTATTTATCAAGCTATCTAAGGCTACTTTCATACTGGTGTTTTGAATTCTGTTTGTGAGATCCGTTTCAGGGATCTCACAAACTGTTAAAAACGGATCAGTTCAGCCCCAATGCATTCTGAATGGATAAGGATCTGCTCAGAATGCATCAGTTAGGCTGCGTTTGGTCACCGTTCCGTTTTGCAGGTGAACACCAAAACGCTGCTTGCTGCGGCCGTCTGACTATGTGGAGCCAAACGGATCCGTCCGGACTCACAATTGAAGTCAATGGGGATGGATCAGTTTGTATTGGCTCTGCTTTGAGACAGATCCGTTTGAAACCGTTCACGTCTCTGCGCATGTCCAGTAATTTCCTGTCCCTCCCCTCATTGTCGGCCATCTTGGATGATCGGCTGAACAATGTTAAGTATATGAAGTTTTGTCTGTTTGTCTATCTTTCTTACTATCTATTTATCTATCTCTAGGGGAAGGGGCTGCTGGCACTTGGGAAGGGGGGTGTGTGTGTCTGGAACAGTAGGGCTGCTGGCACTGGGGGCTGCCTTTATGGGGGCTACTGGCTCTGGGGGTGGCTGCTGGCATTGGGGTGGGGGCTGCTGACACTAGGGTGGGGGGTGGCTAAAATTGTGCGGGGGCTGCTAGCACTGGGGGTATTGGCTGGAACCTTGGGGGCTGCTGGCACTGCGGGGGGGGGGGTGGAACTGTGGGGGCTGCTAACACTGCAGGGGTGTTTGTCGCTGGAACTGTGGGTGCTGCTGGCACTGTGGGTGTGTGTGTGTCTGGTGGGGTCTGTTGGCACTGCGGGGGTGTTTGTGGCTGGAACTGTGGGGGCTTATGGCACTGGGGGGGGTGGCTGGTGGCACTGCAGGGGTGTATGTGGCTGGAATTGGGGGGTCTGCTGGCACTGCAGGGGTGTATGTGGCTGGAACTGTGGGGGGCTTCTGGCACTGTAGGGGTGTTTGTGACTGGAACTGTGGGTGCTGCTGGCACTGCAGGGATGTGTGTGGCTGGAACTGTTGGGTCTGCTGGCACTGCGGGGGTGTTTGTGGCTCGAAGTGGGGGGTCTGCTGGCACTGCGGGGGTGTTTGTGGCTGGAACTGTGGGGGCTTCTGGCACTGCGGGGGTGTTTGTGGCTGGAACTGTGGGGGCTTCTGACACTGCCGGGGTGTTTGTGGCTGGAACTGTGGGTGCTGCTGGCACTGCGGGGATGTGTGTGGCTGGAACTGTGGGTGCTGCTGGCACTGCGGGGATGTGTGTGGCTGGAACTGTGGGTGCTGCTAGCACTGCAGGGATGTGTGTGGCTGGAACTGTGGGGGCTGCAGGCACTGGGGGGGAGGTGGCTGGAACTTTGGGAGCTGCTGGCACTGCAGGGGTGTTTGTGGCGGGAACTGGGGGGTCTGCTGGCTGGAACTTTGGGGGCTGCTGGCACTGCAGGGGTGTGTGTGGCTGGAATTGGGGGGTCTGCTGGCACTGCGGGGTGTTTGTGGCTGGAACTTTGGGGGCTGCTGGCATTGCGGGGGTGTGTGTGGCTGGAACTGGGGGGGTCTGCTGGCACTGTGGGGGGGGGGGGTGGCTAGAACTGTGGGGGCTGCTGTCATTGGGGGGGCTGAGGGCACTGTGGGGGGGGTTGGAACTGGGGGGCTGATGGCACTGTGGGGGGCTGCTGTCTCTGGGGGTGATTATGGCACTTGGGGGGGGGGGGGGGGGGATGATGTCTCCTGTAGGATCATTTTTTTAAATAATTTTATTATTAGGGTCATCCAAAAAAAAAACTAACGGAAAACTTATAGAAAGTTCTGAGGTAGGCAAACACCAATATATCTTGTAAAAAGTAAGTACTAAAAAAATAAAAATATTTTGTTGATATATGTGGAAATAGTGCTCTAAACAAGTTCCTTTAACGTTATATGCATTTTGTCTGGTATTATGTTGCGTACAGATGTCATCCAAGAAACCAACCATAGATTGGAAACACCCACCCAGAAGGCGCCGTCGTATTCAGTGGCCGGTAAGTATAAAATCAACGCTTGGAGTTTGTACTGTTTGATTCGTTGCATTAATCAGTATGTGCTCTTATTATAGATTTCTTCATCATCATTGGAAGGCTCTCCTGCTGTGGCCGGCTCACCTGCCGAGGCCCGCTCACCAGTGGTGGCATCGCCAGCGTCCAGGGGAGGTGGACCAAGCCCACCCCGGGGCTGTCAAGAAGTAAAAAAAAAAATATATACACTCACCTAAAGAATTATTAGGAACACCATACTAATACGGTGTTGGACCCCCTTTTGCCTTCAGAACTGCCTTAATTCTACGTGGTATTGATTCAACAAGGTGCTGATAGCATTCTTTAGAAATGTTGGCCCATATTGATAGGATAGCATCTTGCAGTTGATGGAGATTTGAGGGATAAACATCTAGGGCACAAAGCTCCTGTTCCACCACATCCCAAAGATGCTCTATTGGGTTGAGATCTGGTGACTGTGGGGGCCATTTTAGTACAGTGAACTCATTGTCATGTTCAAGAAACCAATTTGAAATGATTCGAGCTTTGTGACATGGTGCATTATCCTGCTGGAAGTAGCCATCAGAGGATGGGTACATGGTGGTCATGAAGGGATGGACATGGTCAGAAACAATGCTCTCAGGTAGCCCGTGGCATTTAAACGATGGCCAATTGGCACTAAGGGGCCTAAAGTGTGCCCAGAAAACATCCCCCACACCATTACACCACCACCACCAGCCTGCACAGTGGTAACAAGGCATGATGGATAAATGTTCTCATTCTGTTTATGCCAAATTCAGACTCTACCATTTGAATGTCTCAACAGAAATAGATAACCAGCTCTTCATCCAAATAGTGGAGGCACGTCCATCATTATGGGACCACGCCGACCGCCACCACGCTGATCATTATTGGACCCAGCGGCTCTGGAGGGACATATGTTTGCAACTTTTTGAGACCTGGGGGGCAGCGGCTCAGGAGAAATATGATAAGTACAACAATATGTATTTTATTACATTCATTTTGTTCTTTTCCTTACTTCATACTAAATTTAATTTTTATGTTTTTTTCTATAGTCAAACTGGTTACCATGCGTGGGTGATCTATCCGGGATCGCTTCAGGAGGGATTTTAACAAGGAGGTTCAGGCCCTGAGTGGCTCCGGAGGAACCTCAGGGACCACATACATATGGCGGCCCTGGGGTTCCTACGACAGACGATGGCACCAAGAAGGTAAATATTTTTAACTACTGTAAAAATAATTTTATTAAAGGGGCAGTCTGAGACAGCGGAGCGTTTGGCTCCCCTGTTTTGGCCAGCCCCCTACAGTCAGAGGGACAACTGTTCTCTCTGTCTGGTTGTAAGGGGCTGTCTGAGACAGCGGAGTGTTTGGCTCCCCTGTTTTGGCTAGCCCCCTATGGTATAAGGTAAACATAGCATAGAACATGGATGTTTTATTTAAAGGACAATTCTTTACTTTCCGTTTTTTTTTTCCCTACAGAAGTGCCTGCAGCACTCGGAAGCCTGAACAACCCCCTGAGGCGGAACCGGAACAGAACGCCAGCCCTCCTGACCCTCATGCATCGGCTCAAGACAATCCGGGTCCCCTACCGGATCCCTCCGCTCAACAGAGGCTCTTTGGTTGCCGCCAAAATTTGAGAGCCCTGGTGAGCAGGCAAAGATCCAATTAGGCCAAATCGAACTGATTATGTGAACCTTGTAGAGGTAATTTCCGACACTCTAGAAGGTTTTGCTGAACATCAGAAGGAGTTTAGTGCTGACTTGATTCGCCACTGGGAGGGGGCGGAGTCGGCGATTCAACGCAGCCCAAACTACCATTATGGGCTAAGCATAATCAGTTTGATGGACTCAATGACGCACTCGCAAGTGCCCAGAGGCAGTGTTCCGTGGGTAGGTGCCCAGGCTGCTCTGCCTTTTTAACCGTTACTCCTCCCCCAGCCTCTTCCTTTGCCCGCCCTCCTATTCTTTTGTATCATCCCTAGGTCTGGCCGAGATCCCGCATCTGTGCTCTGCTTCGCTGGGCCGGGGCATGCATATTGCAATACCAATTTTGGGTACGGCATCAATTCCACTAGTGCGCATGCACCAGCCGGCGAAGTAGTGCGCAGGTGCGGGATCTCAGCCGGACCTAGGGGTGATACAAGTGAATAGGAGAGCGGGCAAAGGAGGCTGGGGGAGGAGTAACGGTTAAAAAGGCGGAGCAGCCTGGGCACCTAAACACAGAACACTGCCCCTGGGCACTTGCGAGTGCTCATTTGCATATGAAATAAACGTTGTTTTTCTTGCTTCTGGATGTCTAAAGAAAATAACAAAAGGTACCGTTAGATTCATGTATAAGGTGTGCTACAGCGCCATGCAAGTGCTGTATATGGTCATATAGTGGTGACAGACTCCCTTTAAGATCATGCTAGAGAACAGGTCATGGCAAATTATGCACCTCCCCCAACCCCCACCTACCCCCCATCCCACACCAGTGGCCAGTACCACCAACCTTCCCCCCCCCCCCCCCGAGCATGTATTCCCTTCTGTCTCTTATTCTTCTTCCCCTCCCCACTGTCTCTTATTCTTCTTCCTCAGACCCTTCCTTTCTCCACATGCCACAATTACGCCCTGCATCCTTTCCTGTGGCCCATAGTTTAATCTCAGATAATCGACAGGACAGGGGGGCTACCATTGCCAGCTCCATACCACCATCCCCACGACAGTCCACCTCCTCTCACTATTATGAACAGTTGTAAAAGTTTAATATGTTTATATTATATTTTTTTTTATGTTTTTAATTATAAAAAAAATAAAAATTATAGTTTTCTTCACTGTGTCTGTGTTTTATTGTCCTGTACCCGGTAACCTTGGCCACTACAGCTGCGTTGAAATTAAAACTACCCTAGTCTCACTACTGTGCATTTATTATAACACCCATGGTAGTTTTTTTTTTCAAAACAGCATTAGTGCCAATGTTGGAAGAGCTATCTTTTGGCTCTTTATTGATCGTAGACCCTATGATTGGCACATGAACAAGCAAATGCTTGTTCATTGTTCAATCTTGTGCCCTTTCATATGAGCCCTTGTGGGAGTCACGGTCCATCAGCATCATCAGGAATTCATTAATAAATTGTAATTTTACAGTTTAATGATTTCCCAATGACGCTCTTAAATAACTAGTGTGATTACCACAAGGGACACACAAGGGACATATAGTTGTTAAAGGGGTATTCACATTATACAATGGGGGGATTTCACTCGAATATGCCCCCATTGTCTGATAGGTGTGGGTTCCATTGCTGGGACTTGCACATATATCCAGAACGGAGCAGGGAGCACTGTTGCTGGAGGACCACAACCAAGCGCTAACCCCCGCCTCTCCCATAGAAATGAATGGAGGGTGACTGCGCAGTGCGCCCTCATCCACTTTCTTGGCTCCGTTCTTAATATATGTGAAGGTACCAGCGGTGGGACCCGCACCTATAAGACAATGTGGGCATATCCTAGTGGTATGCCCCAATTGTCTGAGATGAGAAAACCCCTTTAAGGCCTCTTGCACACGACTGTATGCCCTCAGAGACATATGGTCCGTGAGCGGGCCATATGTCCCATAGTGGCATTGATCGTGCGCACGAGAGTACACAGCATCAGAGTTAGTGTACAATGATTCTGTGCAAGTCGAGCTGCCCGAGGGGATACTGTCTTGCACTAATACATCATATGAGTGCTGGACAATAGCCCAGTGTGTGGCACAACATGGTCAGCATTATGATGTTCTGTACTCCCGTACGCACGATCAATGACGATCAGGGACATATGGCCCACTAACGAACACTTACCCTACACTAGTACCAACAAAACTTCCACCCTATCCCGTAGTTTCTAAAATGGGGCCACTTTTTTGGAGTTTCTACTCTAGGGGTGCATCAGGGGGGCTTCAAATGGGACATGGTGTCAAAAAAAAGGTCCAGCAAAATATTCCTTCAAAAACCGTAGGGCATTCCTTTCCTTCTTCACCCTGCTGTGTACCCGTACAGCGGTTTAAGACCACATATGGGGTGTTTTTGTAAACTACAGAATCAGAGCCATAAATATTGAGTTTTGTTTGGCTGCTAACCCTTGCTTTGTAACTGAAAAAATATTATTAAAATGGAAAATCTGCCAAAAAAGTAGAATTTTGAAATTGTATCTCTAGTTTCCATTAAATCTTGTGAAACACCTAAAGGGTTAACATAGTTTGTAAAAATCAGTTTTGAATACCTTGAGGAGTGTCGTTTCTTAGATGGGGTCACTTTTATGGAGTTTCTACTCTAGGGGTGCATCAGGGGGCTTCAAATAGCACATGGTGTCAAAAAAAACTGTCCAGAAAAATCTGCCTTACAAAAACCATACGGCGCACCTTTCCTTCTACGCCCTACTGTGTGCCCATACAGCAGTTTACGGCCACATATGGGGTGTTTCTACAAACTACAGAATTGGGGCAATAAATATAGCATTTTGTTTGGCTGTTAACCCTTGCTTTGTTACTGGAAAAAATTTATTAAAATGGAAAATTTGCCCAAAGATTTTAATTCTGACATTTTTCCACCATTTGCCATTAACTCTTGTGGAACACCTAAAGGGTTAACAACGTTTGTAAAATCAGTTTTGAATACCTGGAGAGGTGTAGATTCCAGAATGGGGTCATTTTGGGGTGGTTTATATTATGTAAGCCTCACAAAGTGACTTCAGACCTGAACTGGTCTGGAAAATTTCAAGATTTGCTTCTAAACTTCTAAGCCTTGTAAAATCCCCCAAAAATAAAATATAATTCCCAAATTGATTCAAACATGAAGTAGACATATGGGGGATGTAAAGTAATAACTATTTTTGTAGGTATTACTATGTATTATAAAAGTAGAGAAATTGAAACTTGGAAATTTGCTATTTTGTTTACAAATTTTGGGTAAATTTGTTATTTTTTTATAAATAAAAATGAATTGTTTTTACTTCATTTTACCAGTGTCATGAAGTACAATATGTGACGAAAAAACTGTCTCAGAATGGCGTGTTTTCAATTTATCACAACATAAAGTGACACTGGTCAGATTTGCAAAAAATGGCCTGGTCCTTAAGGTGAAATAAGGCTGTTTCCCAAAGGGGTTAACAATAGCCAATTGCAGCACCCAACTTTCCCGGGTGCCGATTCGGTCTTCCCATTTTGTCATATTTCCTAGCCGCATCTAACACAGATATTCGACATAGTTATCTAACACAGATATTTATAAATGCTACATATTAACAGCAGCTAATTGCGTCACCCAACTTTCCCCGGTGCCGATAACGCGTATCTATCTTCTCATACGCCGCCTGTTCAGAAATTTGTACAAACACCTACCAAATTTAGAAGTCCGCACTGTTTATACATGTGTTACTTCCGAGCAGCTGTGACAATAGCAAATGGTTGTCAAAACATGTCCGGACACGTAACATAGTACATAAGGCCAAAAAAAGACATTTGTCCATCCAGTTCGACCTGTCATCCTGCAAGTTGATCCAGAGGAAGGCAAAAAATATATATCTGAGGTAGAAGCCAATTTTCCCCACTTTAGGGGAATAAAAAATTCCTTCCCGACTCCAATCAGAATAACTCCCTGGATCAACGAACCCTCTCTAGTAGCTATAGCCTGTAATATTATTACACTCCAGAAATACATCCAGGCCCCTCTTGAATTCCTTTATTGTACTCACCATCACCACCTCCTCAGGCAGAGAGTTCCATAGTCTCACTGCTCTTACCGTAAAGAATCCTCTTCCATGTTTGTGTACAAACCTTCTTTCCGCCAGACGCAGAGGATGTCCCCTCGTCACAGTTACAGTCCTGGGGATAAATAGATGATGGGATAGATCTCTGTACTGACCCCTGATATATTTATACATAGTAATTAGATCTCCCCTCAGTCGTCTTTTCTCTAAAGTGAATAAACCTAATTTTGATAATCCTTCAGGGTACTGTAGTTGCCCAATTCCAGTTATTACTTTAGTTGCCCTCCTCTGGACCATCTCCAGCTCTGCTATGTCTGCCTTGTTCACAGGAGCCCAGAACTGTACACAGTACTCCATGTGTGGTCTGACTAATGATTTGTAAAGTGGTAGGACTATGTTCCCATCACGGGCATCTATGCCCCTTTTGATGCAACCCATTATCTTATTGGCCTTGGCAGCAGCTGCCTGACACTGTTTTTTGCAGCTTAGTTTGCTGTTTATTAAAATTCCTAGATCCTTTTCCATGTCAGTGTTACAGAGTTTTTTTACCATTTAGTATGTACGGGTGACTTGCATTATTCCTTCCCATGTGCATAACTTTACATTTGTCAGTGTTAAACCTCATCTGCCACTTATCTGCCCAAGCCTCCAGTCTATCCAGAATGCTCTGTAGTAGTATACTGTCCTCTTCAGTGTTAATTACTTTACACAGTTTAGTGTCATCTGTGAAAATTTTTATTTTACTATGCAAGCCTTCTATAAGATCATTAATATATTATCCATCTATCAACCCATTTAATAGATAAAATATTTATCTTACTATGCAAGCCTTCTATAAGATCATTAATATATTATCCATCTATCAACCCATTTAATAGATAAAATATTTATCTATTACATAGAAACATAGAATGTGTCGGCAGATAAGAACCATTTGGCCCATCTAGTCTGCCCAATATATCTGAATCCTATGAATAGTCCCTGGCCCTATCTTATATGAAGGATAGCCTTATGCCTATCCCATGCATACTTAAACTCCTTCACTGTATTTGCAGCTACCACTTCTGCAGGAAGGCTATTCCATGCATCCACTACTCTCTCAGTAAAGTAATACTTCCTTATATTACTTTTAAACCTTTGCCCCTCTAATTTAAAACGGTGTCCTCTTATGGTAGTTTTTCTTCTTTTAAATATGCTCTCCTCCTTTACTGAGTTGATTCCCTTTATGTATTTAAAAGTTTCTATCATATCCCCTCTGTCTCTTCTTTCTTCCAAGCTATACATATTAAGGTCTTTTAACCTTTCCTGGTAAGTTTTATCCTGCAATCCATGTACTAGTTTAGTAGCTCTTCTCTGAACTCTCTCTAGAGTATCTATATCCTTCTGGAGATATGGCCTCCAGTACTGCGCACAATACTCCAAGTGAGGTCTCACCAGTGTTCTGTACAGCGGCATAAGCACTTCACTCTTTCTACTGCTTATACCTCTCCCTATACACCCAAGCATTCTGCTGGCATTTCGTGCTGCTCTATTACATTGTCTTCCCACCTTTAAGTCTTCTGAAATAATTACTCCTAAATCCCTTTCCTCAGATACTGAGGTCCGGACTGTGTCAAATATTCTATATTCTGCCCTTGGGTTTTTACGCCCCAGGTGCATTATCTTGCACTTATCCACATTAAATTTCAGTTGCCAGAGTTCTGACCATTCTTCTAGTTTTCCTAAATTCCATTTGGCGTTTCCCTCCAGGAACATCAACCCTGTTACATATCTTTGTGTCATCAGCAAAAAGACAAACCTTACCATCGAGGCCTTTTGCAATATCACTTATGAAGATATTAAACAAAATTGGTCCCAGTACAGATCCCTGTGGAATCCCACTGGTAACATGACCTTGTTTTGAATGTTCTCCATTGACTACAACCCTCTGTTGTCTGTCACTCAGCCACTGCCTAATCCACTCAACAATATGGGAGTCCATGTTCAATGACTGCAGTTTATTGATAAGTCTTCTATGTGGGACAGTGTCAAAAGCTTTACTAAAATCTAGATATGCGATGTCTACTGCACCTCCACCATCTATTATTTTAGTCACCCAGTCAAAAAAAATCTATAAGATTTGTTTGACATGATCTCCCTGAAGTAAACCCATGTTGTTTTTCATCTTGCAATCCATGGGATTTTAGATGTTCCACAATCCTATCCTTTAATAGGGTTTCCATTAATTTGCCTACTATTGATGTCCGACTCACTGGTCTATAGTTGCTCGATTCCTCCCTACTACCTTTCTTGTGAATGGGCACGACATTTGCCAATTTCCAATCTTCCGGGACGACTCCTGTTACTAATGATTGGTTAAATAAATCTGTTAATGGTTTTGCCAGCTCACCACTAAGCTCTTTTAATAATTTTGGGTGTATCTCATCAGGCCCCCGTGACTTATTTGTCTTCACTTTAGACAGCAAACTTAGAAAAATCTTCCTCTGTAAAGACACATGCATCAAACGATTTATTAGTCATCCTTTCTAGTAGAGGTCCTTCTTTTTCTTTTGTAAAAACTGAACAGAAGTATTCATTAAGGCAGTCGGCTAGCCCTTTATTCTCTTCTACATACCTTCCTTCCTTTGTTTTTAATTTAGTTATTCCTTGTTTTAATTTCCTTTTTTCATTTATATATCTGAAGAATGTCTTATCCCCTTTTTTCATAGACTGAGCTAGTTTTTCTTCTGCCTGAGCTTTAGAAGTTCTTATAACTTGCTTGGCCTCTTTCTGCCTAATCTTGTAGATTTCCTTATTTTCATTGCTCTGTTTTTTTTTTATAATTACAAAATGCTAGCTTTTTATTTTTAATGATTTGGGCCACTTCTGCCGAGTACCACAGTGGTCTCTTCCTTTTTTTGCTTTTACTGACAAGTCTAATGCAATTTTCTGTTGCCTTCAATAATGCACCTTTTAAGTAGTCCCATTTCTCCTGGACTCCATGTAATCTGTTCCAGTCTGATAAGGACTCATTTATGACTAATTTCATTTTTGAAAAGTCTGTTTTTCTAAAATCTAAAACTTTTGTTTTTGTGTGGTGGGACTCTTTCACAGTTCTTATATTAAACCACACCGACTCCCTCCGGGCCTCCCTCCGGGTTGGCTCCTCAACCATTTGTTGTAGGGATAACCCCAGTAGGGAATTTAGAATATCTGTACTCCTGGTAGAACTTGCTATTTTGGTTTTCCAGTTTATATCTGGAAGATTGAAATCTCCCATAATGATAACTTCTCCTTTCATTGTCATTTTAGCTATTTCTTCAACTAGTAGATCATCTAGTTCTTTAACTTGATCAGGTGGTCTATATATCACACCTACACGAGTTACTGCATGATTAGCAAACTGCAACGTAACCCAAACTGACTCTATGTTGACCTCACCAACTTGTATTAGGTTAGATTTAATGCTATCTTTCACATACAGGGCCACTCCTCCTCCTTTCTTGCCTTCTCTGTCTCTTCTGTATAAAGAGTACCCTGGTATGGTTATGTCCCAGTCATTTCTTTCATTAAACCATGTCTCCGTAACAGCCACTAAATCTACATTCTCAGATGCCATTATTGACCCAAGTTCATTGATTTTTTTTACCTAAACTGCGAGCATTTGTAGACAGGACTCTGAGCTTATCATTTCTTAACCTCTGTGCTTCTGACCTGTTCTGGCATTGTTTCGGGGGGCAATTGGACTCTTATTTTCACTCTTTTGCCCCCCCCCCCCCCTTCCTAGTTTAAATACTCTTTTGCAAATTCTTGGAGTTGTTCACTAAGTACATTTGTTCCTTTGAGAGAAAGATGCAAACCATCTTTTTTGTACAGTTCCTTTCTATTCCAAGTAGAGCTATGAGAAACAAAGCCAAATCCTTGCTCTTGACACCATTTACCAAGCCATATGTTGAACTCCTTTATGCGCCTCTGCCTATCATTCTGAACATTATGCACAGGCAGAACTTCAGAAAATGAAATGGTGGATGCTAAATCCTGTACGTCATTACCAAGTGTGATAAAAGATTTTTTCACCTCTGACACTTCATTGCAAGCCAGGTCATTTGTCCCTAGATGGACAAGAACATCCACGTCACCTTCCTGCTTTGCTTGCTTAACAATATTAATAATACGTCTTCTATCTCTTCTAGCAGTAGCCCCAGGGAGACATCTCACAAAACCATTTTCTTTAAGCTCCACACTTCTTATGATTGAATCACCCAGCAACAGCTGCTTCCTTTGAGACTTCACTTTATCTTTTTTGTCCTTGGCTGCAGTCTTGCATACATTAGACATAGGAGTCGATGGTTTCTCACCCTCTATTATCTATCTACCACATTTATCTTTCTATATACCTGTTTTTTATATAGTTACCTAACTAGCCCAAAAATCTAGCATATTTTATGTATCATCTATCCATCTATTTATGTATTGTCTATAAAATACTATAAATATTGTATCTATTTATCAAGTTATTATCTATTATCTTTCTATAATCCTGCTCAATTAAATACTATAAATATTTTATCTATTATATAGCAATCTGTTATATATCTATAATCGGACGATAAAATAGATAATAGCGAAAAATATTTATCTATTAAATGGGTTATAGATACTTAGATAAATTGATAGATAAATAGATAACATGCTAGATAGATAGTTATATATCTATGAACTTGCTATCTAGCAATTTATCTATCTATATCTATGTAATAGATAAATAGATAAATTGATAGATTAACAGATAGAAAGGACATTAGCTTTAATCAGGTCTGTGATTGTGACAGCTGCGTGCTATTGTGTCAGCTGCTCATACAGTCAACTTCGCAAAATGGAAAGGGGGGGGGGGCTGGCACTCTTAAATAGCATCTTAGGACATCTGAATTACTGACGGTATGTCTGTCGTGGAACCATGAACCAGACGTACAACAAGAGATAAGTGGAAAATAAGAAGGTTTTATTGAAGAGCAAGCCGTAGCAAAGTCCGAACGGATGGTTAAACCGAAGCAGGGTCTTGCGGAGACAGAGGTCAGGAACCAGAAGGGTAGTCAGACGAAGCCAGGAACAGGAACCAACGGGGTAGTCAGACGAAGCCGGAATCAGGAACCAACGGGGTAGTCAGACGAAGCCGGGATCAGGAACCAACGGGGTAGTCAGACGAGGCCAGGATCAGGAACCAGAAGCAGCAGCAGTCTTGGAAGCATGTGAACACAGGAGGACCAAGCAAGGAACTGAAGCCACAGACCTCCTATATATATGAGCTAGGCATCCAGCTCCTCCCAGTGGGAAGGAGGAGCCGCAGGGTGGGAGGCTACAAGAAAACCCAGAAACCAAGATGGCCGCCAGCACATGTCAAACGAAGGGAACAGCAAGGAGGTAAGACCATGACAGTACCTCCCCTCAAGGGCCCCTCCTCCGCGGAGTAAGGAACGGTTTCTGAGGGAAGCGTGCGTGGAAGGCTCGGAGCAAGACAGGAGCATGGACATCTGCGGAGGGAACCCAGGAACGCTCCTCTGGACCATAACCACGCCAATGGACCAAAAACTGCACCCGGCCGCGGACCAGGCGTGAGTCCAGGATATTGCTCACCTCATACTCCTCACGATTGCCCACTTGGACCGGACGAGGCCGAGGAATCTAGGAAGTGAAACGATTACACACCAGTGGCTTCAACAGGGAGACATGAAACACGTTGGAGATCCGCATGCCAGGAGGAAGCGCAAGGGCATAGGCTACCGGGTTTACCCTGCGAAGCACTCGGAAGGGACCAACAAAGCGAGGCGCCAGCTTGGGAGTGGGCACTCGAAGGTTGAGGTTGCGGGTGGACAACCATACGCGGTCTCCGACCTGGTAGGAAGGAGCGGGCGCTCGTCTGCGATCAGCCTGGAGTTTCTGGCGCTGCGCAGAGACCTCAAGGGACCTCTGGATCTGTACCCAAGAAGCAAGTAGGACGGAAAGGTGATCCTCCACAGCCGGAATATCCTGGGGAGAGAATACCTCCGGTAACACGGCAGGTTGGAACCCATAATTGGCCATGAAGGGAGACGTCCCAGAGAAAGAGTTCACCGCCGTGTTCCTGGCAAACTCAGCCCAAGGCAGGAGGTCAACCCAATTGTCTTGGTGATCGGAGACATAGCAACGAAGGAATTGCTCCAAGGCCTGATTGGATCGTTCTGCGGCCCCATTGGACTGAGGGTGGTAGGCCGAGGAGAAAGAGAGATGAATCCCCAACTGGGAGCAAAAGGCGCGCCAGAACCTGGACACAAACTGACTCCCCCGATCCGACACAATCTCCTTGGGCAAACCGTGCAACCGGAAGACCTCCCTGGCAAAAATCGAGGCCAACTCTTGTGCAGAGGGTAACTTCTTAAGAGGAACACAGTGGCACATTTTGGAAAACCGATCCACAATCATGAGAATGACCGTATGGCCTCGGGATGCAGGGAGGTCCACAATGAAATCCATCCCCAGGTGTGACCATGGACGCTCCCCGGTGGCTATGGGTTGCAAAAGGCCCAACGGAAGGTGCCGAGGGGACTTACTCTGGGCACAAACGGAGCATGCCGCTACATATGCGGCGATGTCGGAACGTAGAGAAGGCCACCAGAACAGACGTGAAACCGCCCAGGACAGCTGATTCTTTCCAGGGTGCCCCGCGGCCTTGGAGTTATGGTAGGTTCGCAACAACCGAGTGCGCAACTCCTCAGGCACAAAACATCTGCCGTTGGGTCTCCCAGAGGGAGCACCAGATTGAGCCGCCAAAATCTGCTCACCCAGAGGAGAAGTCAGGCTGGTGCGAATAGCGGCCAGGATCTGATTCGGGGGTATGACCGTAGTCGGAATCGACTCCTCCCCGGACAGCTCGGAGTACTGCCGTGATAAGGCATCCGCTCTGATGTTCTTGGAGCCGGGTAGGTAGGAGACCACGTAATTAAAACGTGACAAGAACAGAGCCCATCTGGCCTGACGTGGTGTCAATCTCTTGGCCTCAGAGAGGTAGGTCAGATTCTTGTGGTCCGTCAGGATGAGAACCGGAACCACCGAGCCCTCGAGCAAGTGCCTCCATTCTTTAAGGGCCTGCACGATGGCCAATAACTCCCTGTCACCAATCAAATAGTTGCACTCCGCGGAAGACAGTTTTCGGGAGTAAAACCCACAAGGAAGCAGAGGACCCTCTGGTGTTCTACGCTGAGACAGGAGGGCGCCTACTCCCGTCTCAGACGCGTCCACCTCGAGGACAAAAGGCAACCCAGGGTTGGGATGCGACAAAATCGGAGCCGACACAAAGGCGGACTTTAGAGCCTCAAAAGCTCGGATGGCCTCGAGCGGCCAGACCTGAGGATTACTGCCCTTCCTGGTCAGATCCGTGAGAGGCTTGGCTAGCATGGAAAAGTCCCTGATGAACTTCCGATAATAATTGGCGAAGCCCAAAAAGCGCTGCAGGGCACGAAGCCCACTGGGCTGGGGCCACTGTAAGACAGCCGAAACCTTCTCAGGATCCATGGAGAACCCCTCAGCGGAAATGATGTAACCTAAGAAGGTTACCTGGGATCGGTGAAATTCGCATTTCTCAAGCTTACCAAACAGCTTGTTCTCTCGTAAGCGTTGCAACACTCGTCTGACATCCAGAATGTGGGCCTCCATGGATGCAGAATATACCAAGATGTCATCCAAATAGACCACCACACACTGCTGCAACAGGTCACGGAAAACATCGTTGATGAATTCCTGGAAGACTGCGGGCGCATTGCACAACCCAAAGGGCATAACCAAGGATTCATAATGACCGGTCCTGGTGTTAAACGCGGTCTTCCACTCATCGCCCGCCTTGATCCTTACCAGGTTATATGCCGCCCTCAGGTCGAGTTTGGTAAAGACCGTGGCCCCTTTGAGGCGATCGAACAGCTCGGAAATCAAGGGTATCGGGTAAGCGTTCTTGATCGTGATGCGATTGAGACCCCTGTAATCGATGCAAGGCCTCAACTCGCCGCCCTTCTTTTTCACAAAGAAAAATCCAGCCCCTGCCAGGGACGAGGATTTGCGAATGTGTCCGCGTGAAAGCGCCTCCCTCACGTACTCCTCCATGGCCTCATTCTCCGCTACCGACAGTGGATAGACTTTGCCACGAGGAGGAACGGCACCGGATTGTAACTCTATGGCACAATCGTATGGGCGGTGCGGAGGTAGGGCAACCGCGCGCACCTTATCGAATACATCCCGGTACTCTTCGTATTCAGGAGGCAACAGAGAGTCCGAGGAAGTACACAGCAACTTGACAGGCCCATGGATGCAACTAGCCCCACACTGCGGTGACCACGAGAGGATCTCGACCGATCTCCAATCGAAAGTCGGATTATGCTTCTGGAGCCAGGGGTACCCCAAGACCACCGAGTAGTGTGGAGACGAAATAACCTGGAGACAGACCGACTCTCTGTGAACGGCACCAATGGCCATCCCCACTGGAAGGGTCTCATGAGTCACGTGTGGCGGCAGAAGGGGTCTGCCGTCTATCGCCTCAAGAGCCAGTGGGGAACCTCGAGGCTGCAGAGGAATGGAATTGGCGGCAACGAACACTCTATCAATGAACAAACCACCAGCACCAGAGTCCACCAACGCCTGGGTCGTCACCGAGCCCCCGACCCAGGAGAGGACAACCGTGATCAGTGGTTTGTCAACACGGGAAACCGGGGACGAGGAGACTCCACCCAAGATCTGCCCCCGACAGGACCTCAGGTGCGAGCGTTCTCCCGGACGGTTCGGACATGCCAACCGAAAATGCCCACCGAGACCACAGTACATGCATCGGCCCTCGAGTCTCCGGAGTACCCTCTCCCCCTCAGACAGGCGAGCAAACCCCCGCTGCATGGGTTCACCCCCAGACAAGTCATCCCCAGGAGGCGTGGGAGGAGAGGGAGGCACGGGTGGGACAGCAAACGTAGGCGCCAATCTGTTAGGAGACCTCCGCAGGCTCTCCTTAAAGGAAGGTCTCTCCCTGAGTCTGGTGTCAATCAAAATCAGGAAAGAAATAAGAGACTCGAGCTCCACTGGTAGGTCCTTAGCTGCAACCTCATCCTTCAAGGCATCCGAGAGACCATGAGAGAAAGCAGCGACCAGAGCCTCATTATTCCAGCCCACCTCTGCTGCCAGGGTACGAAACTCAATGGCGTATTCAGCTACGGATCGTGAACCCTGTCTGATGGACATAAGGAGCTTCGCAGCAGAGGCAGCACGAGCCGGCACATCGAATACCTTCCGAAGAGAAGCAACAAAACCGGAAAACTCGGCAACCACCGGATTGTTGTTCTCCCATAAAGGGCTGGCCCAGGCCAAGGCCTTGTCCGAGAGCAGCGAGATCAAGAAGCCCACCTTTGATCTCTCAGTAGGAAAGGCATGTGGCAGCAACTCGAAGTAAATGCCCACCTGGTTAAGGAAACCTCGGCACTGAGTTGGCTCTCCCCCAAAGCGCTGTGGAAGGGGGGCAGAACCGGTCATACCCTGAAACACCACAGGCGCAGCAACAGGTGTCAGGGTAGACTCTGGCGCAACAACCGGAGCGGCAGTAGGAGCGGGCCCAGGAGCGACAACCGACCCATCGGCAACGGAAGCTAAATGAGCCGTGCGTTCAAGCAGGGTTTGCAACGCCACAGCGAACCGACCCAACAGGTGATCCTGCTGATCAAGTCTGGCAACCAGCGTAGGTAGCGAGGGTGACCCTGTACCGTCAGAATTCATGGCTTGGTCCTAATGTCGTGGAACCATGAACCAGACGTACAACAAGAGATAAGTGGAAAATAAGAAGGTTTTATTGAAGAGCAAGCCGTAGCAAAGTCCGAACGGATGGCTAAACCGAAGCAGGGTCTTGCGGAGACAGAGGTCAGGAACCAGAAGGGTAGTCAGACGAAGCCAGGAACAGGAACCAACGGGGTAGTCAGACGAAGCCGGAATCAGGAACCAACGGGGTAGTCAGACGAAGCCGGAATCAGGAACCAACGGGGTAGTCAGACGAAGCCGGAATCAGGAACCAACGGGGTAGTCAGACGAGGCCAGGATCAGGAACCAGAAGCAGCAGCAGTCTTGGAAGCATGTGAACACAGGAGGACCAAGCAAGGAACTGAAGCCACAGACCTCCTATATATATGAGCTAGGCATCCAGCTCCTCCCAGTGGGAAGGAGGAGCCGCAGGGTGGGAGGCTACAAGAAAACCCAGAAACCAAGATGGCCGCCAGCACATGTCAAACGAAGGGAACAGCAAGGAGGTAAGACCATGACAATGTCTTAGGACATGCCCGAACATGTCTTGAACGTGTTATCTAAAGGAATGTCTTTTGATAAATGTATTAAAAATATTTACGAGTGATTTTAGAAAAATGACCTTGTTGTACACTCCTTTGTAACAGAGTGCATGAAACAGTTATGTATATATTCCTGTAGTTACGGATAAACGTGTCTACCCTACTGCTTTATTGAAAAATGTACCGTGATGCGTCGTAAATAAAGACATTTTGCTTAAATCACCTACACCTTCGATTTTAAACAGAATTTCGTAAGGAGTAGTAGTTGCGGATGCGAGTGGCCCTGCGAATGCCCCTTCTGGGAGAGAAGCCCCTGAATGAGTGGGTGACAGAACTGGAGAGCCTGGTATGGAAGGAGCTTTGGCTAGATGACGCCTACCAGGCACTCTGGTGGTATGTGATTCGGCACTCCCCCGGGATGGCTGAGCACGACAGACCCGAGGGTGAGGATTATAATGGCCCTGGCCTGTTGTTTGAGGCCTTCGCAGAACCGGAGTTCTGAGATGCTGGAGGGTACCGGTTCTGGGATATCTATGACCACAGAGAGGCTATGCATGTGCATGATTGGGCTACAGCGAGAGAGGTGAGACAACACCTGGCATCCCTAGTGACAAAGGAGTGGGAGCTGGAGCAGGACTACCAATACTTCTTCAGCTCAATTCGGTCCCAATATACACTGCCAGAGAGCTGGGTGGCAGTCCCAGACCTGCAACCCTACAGCTGGGAAGACCCGACTGAAGTATCCCCTGCTTAAGTACCAGCTACAGAGGTAGGGGTCCTCATAGACTGATCCTGTGAGGAACCACAACAGTCAGGTGGAGACTGGACCGAGGGCTCTCCACCGGGATGCTGGGCAGCTGGCCCAGACCCTCAGCAGCAGCCGGAGTTGCCAGGTGTTGACGCAGGTGGTCCTTACTCGCAAATGTTGAGGGACCTCACAGACTGGTCCTGGGAGGACCCACAGATGGCAGGTGGAGATGGGACCGAGGTCTCTCTATCGGCCCTACAAGGATGCTGGGCCGCCTGCCCAGATCTCCAGCGGCAGTGCATATCACAGGGAGAGGAGACAACCGGTCTCTCTCCCCAGCGGCAACCTGAGTTCCAGGGGGAGGAGATGTGGGGTCTCTCTGCCCTACAGCAACCAGAGTCCTGGGGAGGAGAGGCAACCGGCCTCACCTTCCACCAGCAGCCGGAGATACCGGGAAAAGGGGAACACAAGCCCCTCTGCATGGGCGCAGATGAGACCGCGGGCTCGGTGCCAGTCCTACAGGGATGTTGGACAGTCGGTCCAGATCCACATCCATCTCCACAGGGATACCAGGAGGAGGAGGTAAGCGAGCCCTCCCCTTCCCAGCTACTTCCCAACAGAGTTCTGGGGGCAGGGGATGAGCCTTCCCAGCAGAAGAGCTGGCATCAGGGCAGAGAGCCACTAGCCTCTACTCCACCGACCCCGTTGTTACAGGACTGGCTTGTACCCCCCTCACCCCAGCAGAAGAGCTGGCATCAGGGCAGAGCGCAGTCGGCCTCTGCCCTCCCCTATCCTCTTGTCCAGAGGCTGACTCCCCACAGGCTACCCCAGCAGAAGAGCTGGCATCAGGGCAGAGCGCAGTCGACCTCTGCCCACCAAGTACCTACAGCTCCAAGCTGGAGAACCACAAGGCAGCACAGAGTCGCAGATGCCCACTCAACAGCTGGGGACATACAGAACAGAGCCAGGCCCCAAAATTCAACAGGTCCAGTATTGGGTTGTGGTTGGACTGCCAGACTAACTCAGGTACTGACCGTGAGGTCAGGTATCTGGTTAGTCTTCCCTGGGAGGGGGGAGATGTGTGACGAAACCAACCTCGCCACAGTGTTACGGCCCTTTAAGATACTTTTACTAACTTTAAAGGAGAAGACAGACCGGCCGCACAGCTTAAATCTGTCTTTGGAATTGTATTTTATGTTATTATGCGTTCGGTTAAATTGTATGTTATGTGAGAGTACCCAGATAGCTAATATTATTGTATTTGTGTATTCTGAGTGCCATTCACCTAATGGTATGCACTCAGACTTGAGCTATCTGGGGATATGTTAAATGTCTGTGTTTGCTGTGGGGGTGTGACATTGTGTGTTTGGGTGGTGATTCCTGTCCTGTTGTCTCCACATGTGTATTGGCGATTTCCCTTTGTCCTGAGAGATAATTGGATTACTCCTCGGGTGTTGCCAGGGCAGAGAGGAACAAACCGTGATGCATTGTGGGGATGTGTTGTGTCTGTGTATCCTGAATTGCTGCATATCTGTCCTGTGTCACAGTCTCCCTTCTGGTCCCCTAGGGGGCGTGTCCACCAGATGGGGACTTGCATAAATACGGGTGGGTAGCCCTCAATAAAGAGTTCCTGTTTTATCCTTCATCATGTTGAGACTGGTGTTTGGATAACTGATCAAAACTGGGGGATTGCTATACGCTGAAGATTTGCTATACTCCCCTGGCATAACTACTAGCTCTTGTAAGAGCTGTTCCTGCTCTCTGGCTGTAGGAGAGGTTCACCCACGGGAGCCTTGTCATAGGTCCAGCATGGGTGGAGGACGGTGAGACCCCAACCAAGCTGCGGCGGTTCGTGGGGTCTGCAGTGCGTACGGTGTCAAGTGGAGTGCTTGGAGTCCTCGGAAAGCACTAGGAGCATCTATCGACGGAGGTACTTGGTCGGGGTGCTAGGAGATCCGTTACATATATATATTTTTTTATTTTAACGGTGTTCACCTGAGGGGTTAGGTCCTGTGATATTTTTTATAGAGCAGGTGATTACGGACGTGGCGATACCTAATATGTATACTTTTTTAAATTGACAAGTTTTACACAACAACAGCTTTTTTAAAACAAAAAAGTTTTAGTGTCTCCATATTCTGAGCCATAGTTTTTTTTTTTTTTTTAATGATTGTCTTAGGTAGGGGCTCATTTTTTGTGGGATGAGGTGACTTAGATTGGTACTATTTTGGGGCATACGCCTTTTTGATCGCTTACTGTTGTACTATTTGTGATGTAAGGTGACAAAAAAATTGTTTATTTAGCACAGTCTTTATTTTTTACGGTGTTCATCTGAGGGGTTAGGTTATTTGATATGTTTATAAAGCTGGTCGATACGGATGCGGCGATACCTAACATGTTTACTTACTTTATTTTTTTACCAATTTCTTTAACTTTATTTGAGGCAAATTATGTTTTTTACTTGAAACTTTTTTTTTCAACTTTTTTTCACTTTATTTTTTGTCCCACTTTGGGACTTCAACTTTTAGGGCCTGATCCCCTTTAGGCTACTTTCACACTAGCGTTCGATCGGATCCGTTCTGAACGGATCCTTTCATAATAATGCAGACGGAGGCTCCGTTCAGAACGGATCCGTCTGCATTATATTGGCATATAAAAGCTAAGTGTGAAAATAGCCTCGGACGGATCCGTCCAGACTTTCAATGTAAAGTCAATGGGGGACGGATCCGCTTGAAGATTGAGCCATATTGTGGCATCTTCAAACGGATCCGTCCCCATTGACTTACATTGTAAGTCTGGACGGATCCGCACGCCTCCGCACGGCCAGGCGGACACCCGAACGCTGCAAGCAGCGTTCAGCTGTCCGTGCGGAGGCGAGCGGAGCGGAGGCTGAACGCCGCCAGACTGATGCAGTCTGAGCGGATCCGCATCCATTCAGACTGCATCAGGGCTGGACGGAAGCGTTCGGGTCCGCTCGTGAGCCCCTTCAAACGAAGCTCACGAGCGGACAGCCGAACGCTAGTGTGAAAGTAGCCTTACAATGCATTCCAATACTTCTGTATTGGAATGCATTAGCTGTATGAGTAATATTACTCATACAGCTTCCGGTCTGTGAGATCCAGGGGGCTGGATCTCACAGGCTCGTCACCGGAAGGCATCGCACTGCCCTCCATGCCATCGGGTCCCCCTTACAGCCGCACGGGGACCCGATGGCACGGGCGAAACCGGGCGGCGGTGATCAGAACTACACATGATGTACAGGTACGTCCTGTGTCCTTAAGTACCAGGGCATCAGGGCGTACCTGTACGACCTGTGTCCCTAAAAGGTTAAGGACCTCCACCGTATATGTATGGTGGAAGTCCGGTCCCTAAACATGGCGCTCACTCGCACATGCAGCGGGCGCCATAGCCGCTGGGTTTCTGCTATTTTAAATAGCAAAGACCCGCGGCACATGTATGCGGTCAGCCATAAGGCATACATTTTACCTCTATCACTCCGGAAGCAGAAGTCGTAACATCGTTCCCCGACTGAGATCGGGGAACCTGTTACATTGCTGAAATAGCCCAAAAACCTAAAAAAAGTTCAAATCACCCTACTTTCCTTAAAATAAAAATACTTAAAAAATATAAAATAAACATCATGGGCATCTGTAATGACCGGTGTCACGCACAGGGAGGAAAACAGGGAAAGCCCTGCCCAAGGGAGAGGGAAAGGTGGTGACCCCTAACTCACCTTTCGGCTGGCACCTGACTGCCCTGACGTCCCTAGACGGGTTCCTCACCCGTGCGGCGATCACGTGCCTAAACCCTGGCTTTCCCTGAAATGAGCCCTAGATAGTGAACGGGCCGGTGGGATCGCTAGTCCGCACCACTGCACTAAGAGAGAAACACCAGGGAGAGGACAGACAAATACAGACAAACACCCAGGTGGACGACCACAGCAGTCCACAAAGGTCCAACAGGGATCCGGAGGGTAGCGTTCCGAATCAACAGTCAGAGAACGCAGCAACACAGCTCCAGTGGGTCAGGATAGATGTCCAGGCAGGAAGCTCTATCTCTGGCAACCAGAGAAGTGTGAGAGGGGAATATAAGGAGGTTTGGGAGTGCTGGACAAGGAACAGCTGAGGAGAAGGAGCTACGGATCCCTGAGTGAGCCAAAAGGGTTTGCAAAGCAAACTCAGAAAGCTACCATAAGGAAAACAGCCCTATCTTAAATAGAGCGTGCAGCCAACCGCTGCGACTTCCTGACCCCGGGTATAACGGAGTCAGGCGTGGTTCTCGATACCCTCGTGACAGCATCACTGTGTGCTAAAATGCCCATACAATTAATATATATAATGGCATATGGCAAATGGTGTAACGGGGGAAAAAAACTGCCAATTTGCCATTTTTTGTCACTTCAACTACCCAATTTTTTTAAAAATAAACAGTGATCAAAAAGGTGCACAAATTTCAAATTGATATAATTAAAAAGAACAGATCGTCCCACAAAACATGAGCCCTCACACATACCAGTACACATAACTACCAAAAAGTTATAGGGGTCAGAATATGGTTATAAAATATTTTTTTCCTCAAAAGGAAAAATAAAATAAAAATGCCAGTATTAAAATGCAATAAAAATTATACAAGTGTGGTTTAGTTGTAACTGTACTGACCTGGAGAATTAAGATAACAGGTCAATTTTACCACATCGTGTACAGTGTAAAAAATAAAAACGTATCAGAATTGAGTTTTTTAACAATTCTATCCCATTTGGAAAAAAAATTCCGCTTCCTACTACATGGTATGCAACCGTAAATCGTGCCATTAGAAAGTAAAACTTGTCCCGCAAAAAATAAGCCATCATAAAGCTATTTTAATGGAAAAACAAAAAAGTTAGGACTATAGGAAGGTGGGAGAATACAAAAATTGAAAATCCCAGGGTCCTGAAGGGGTTAAAATATCACTCCCACACCCTGCTGTGCCCCCCCCCCCTGTATTTTTCCCACTAAGTATGTCAATACCGAGCATCGATACAGGGAGGAGATGCCAGGGTTTCTCAATGGGAGTCTCAATTCAATCACAGAAGGAGACAGCTATTGAGAAACCCTGGCATCTCCTCCTCCCTGTACCGATGCTCAGTATTAGCATACTGAGCGGGAAAACAACAGGGGGGCACAGCGGGGTGTAGGAGCGATATTTTCAGGGGGGCAGAGGGAGGAGGGGGGGTACCCCGCAAGTAATGTTATTCATCTCAATTAAATATAAAACCATGAAAGGTCCTCTTTAACGGAGGCAAGTGAGGCCTGCAGTGCTTCAGAAGATTTTCTGGGTTCTTTTGTGGCCTCTGATATGCTCTTGGAGTAATTTTGGTAGCTCAGCCACTCCTGGGAAGGTTCACCACTGTTCCATGTTTTCTTCATTTGTAGACTCTCACTGTGGTTCGCTGAAGTCCCAAAGCTTTAGAAATGGCTTTGTAACCTTTTTCAAGCTGACCGATATCAATGACTTTCTTTGTCATCTGTTCTTAAATTTCTTCAGATCAGGGCATGATGTATAGCTTTTTGAGATCTTTTAGCCCACTTCATGTTGTCAGACAGGTTCTATTTCAGCGATTTCTTGATTCTACAGGTCTGGCAGTAATCTGGCCTGGGTGTGGCTAGTGAAACGGAACTCATCTTTCCAAAAACGGTGGTTAATCACAGTTAATTCATATGAGGAAGGGGGAGGGGAGAGAGATTATTTTTCACATAGGGCCAAGTTGTTTGAGATAGCTTTTTTCCCTTAAATCATTTAAAAACTGCTTTTTATGTTTACTCAGGTTATCTTTGTGTGATATTAAAATTTGCTTGATAATCATTCATTAATGGAAAATAATCTGCAGGCAGCATGTTATAGAAAGGGAGGAGCTGAACAGATCAATACACACACATATATATATATATATATATATATATATATATACATACATACATACACACACACACACAGGTGAAACTCGAAAAATGTGAATATCGTGAAAAGTTCATTTATTTCAGTAATGCAACTTAAAAGGTGAAACTAACAAATGAGAGACTCATTAAATACAAAGCGAAATATTTCAAGCCTTTATTTCTTCCAACGAGCTCTCTCAATTCTGAGTGACTGTACAAGAATTTTCTGGGAATAAATATGTAATGAATCAACATCTGGTAATTATACCCAGCATGGGGTCAAAGGTGTTGATTCCATTATCCTAATTGGAGTCAGTAGTTGATAAAGACTTCCCAGAAAAAGGTGTCAGCATTGTATGTGGCAGAAAATAGATGTCTAACCCCTCCGCCTCTATTCAAGCTTGGCTTCTCCATTTTTACGTAGATGGCCTCCTTCACACCTCGTTTGTACCAATCGGCATCCTTATCCAAAACACGTACTTGACTGTCTTCAAAGGTGTGACCTGTTCCTTTTAGATGTAAGTACACGGCTGAATCTCAGAAGAGACAAAACCTCTGGTCAAGATTTAGCCGTGTACCAAGAAGCCAAGCTTGAATAGAGGCGGGAAAGGTTAGACATCTATTGTCTGCCACATACAATGCTGTCTTGACACCTTTTTCTGGGAAGTCTTTATCACCTACTGACTCCAATTAGGATAATGGGATCAACACCTTTGACCCCATGCTGGGTATAATGACGTCTGACCCCATGCTGGGTATAATTAACAGATGTTGATTCAGTTACATATTTATTCCCAGAAAATTCTTGTACGGTCACTCAGAATTGAAAAAGCTCGTTGGAAGAACGAGTGAAACATTTTCAAGAAATCTACAGTACGTCCAGTTGCCTTGATTTATTCTTTACAGATATACTATGACCTGGATAAATGAGAACCTTCACAGACTTTATTTGTTATAATTTGGATGATTAAGGCTTACAGCTTATGAAATCCCAAAGTTTTAATTTTAAGGTACCCTTTGCTCAGGGGGTATGGATTAATTAGCTGACTAGAGTGTGACACTGAGCCTAGAATATTGAACCTTTGCACAAAATTCTAATTTTAACCACTTCAGCCCCGCTAGGTGAAACCCCCTTCATGACCAGAGCACTTTTTACACTTCGGCACTACACTCCTTTCACCGTTTATCGCTCGGTCATGCAACTTACCACCCAAATGAATTTTACCTCCTTTTCTTCTCACTAATGGAGCTTTCATTTGGTGGTGCGTCCATGTGAGATTTTATTTTTTGACACAAGTTAGTAGAACATGAGACTTTGTAAGAAAAAACAAAAACAAACAAAATTTCCGCTAACTTGTGCCAAAAAAAATGTCTGAATGGAGCCTTACCAGGGGGGGGGGGGTGATCAATGACAGGGGGGTGATCACCCATATAGACTCCCTGATCACCCCCCTGTCATTGATCACCCCCCTGTAAGGCTCCATTCAGACGTCCGTATAATTTTTACGGATCCATGGATCGAATCCGCAAAACACATGCGGACGTCTGAATGGAGCCTTACAGGGGGGTGATCAATGACAGGGGGTGATCATGGTGATCACCCCCCTGTCACTGATCACCCCCCCTGTAAGGCTCCATTCAGACATCCGCATGATTTTTTACGGATCCATGGATACATGGATCGGATCCACAAAACACATGCAGACGTCTGAATGGAGCCTTACAGGGGGGTTATCAATGACAGGGGGTGATCAGGGTGATCACCCCCCTGTCACTGATCACCCCCCCTGTAAAGCTCCATTCAGACATCCGCATGATTTTTTACGGATCCATGGATCGGATCCACAAAACACATGCGGACATCTGAATGGAGCCTTACAGGGGGGGTTATCAATGACAGGGGGTGATCGGGGTGATCACCCCCCTGTCACTGATCACCCCCCCCCCCCCTGTAAGGCTCCATTCAGACATCCGCATGATTTTTACGGATCCATGGATAGGATCCACAAAACACCTGCGGACGTCTGAATGGAGCCTTACAGGGGGGTGATCAGGGAGTGTATATGGGTGATCACCCGCCTGTCATTGATCACCCCCTGTAAGGCTCCATTCAGACGTCCGCATGTGTTTTGCGGATCCAATCCATGTATCCATGGATCCGTAAAAATCATGCGGACGTCTGAATGGAGCCTTACAGGGGGGTGATCAATGACAGGGGGTGATCAGGGAGTGTATATGGGTGATCACCCGCCTGTCATTGATCACCCCCTGTAAGGCTCCATTCAGACGTCCGCATGATTTTTACGGATCCATGGATACATGGATCGGATCCACAAAACACATGCGGACGTCTGAATGGAGCCTTACAGGGGGGTTATCAATGACAGGGGGGTGATCAGGGAGTGTATATGGGTGATCACCCGCCTGTCATTGATCACCCCCTGTAAGGCTCCATTCAGACGTCCGTATGCTTTTTGCGGATCCGATCCATGTATCCGTGGATCCGTAAAAATCATACGGACGTCTGAACGGAGCCTGACAGGGGGGTGATCAATGACAGGGCGGTGATCAATGACAGGGGGGTGATCAGGGAGTTTATATGGGGTGATCATGGGTGATCAGGGGTTTATAAGGGGTTAATAAGTGACCGGGGGGGGGGGGGGTGTAGTGTAGTGTGGTGTTTGGTGCGACTGTACTGAGCTACCTGAGTCCTCTGGTGGTCGATCCTAACAAAAGGGACCACCAGAGGACCAGGTAGGAGGTATATTAGACGCTGTTATGAAAACAGCGTCTAATATACCTGTTAGGGGTTAAAAAATTCGGATCTCCAGCCTGCCAGCAAGCGATCGCCGCTGGCAGGCTGGAGATCCACTCGCTTACCTTCCGTTCCTGTAAGCGCGTGCGCCTGTGTGCGCGCGTTCACAGAAAATCTCGGCTCTCGCGGGAGGACGCGTATATGCGTCCACCCAGAAGAGCAGGGCCGCCGGCAGGACGCAATCCTGCGTACGGCGGTCCTGAGGTGGTTAAGCGGCATTAATGCAATTCCTTTTAATTTGCATTACTGAAATAAATGGACTCTTGCATGATATTATAATTTTTCGAGTTTCACCTATATGTGTTTGTGGGAAAAGATTCAGTATAACTTGTATTTCATTCATGTAAAGGGGTTGTCTCATATTGCATTACTAAGGCAAGAGGAGACACAGTCCTGACCACCAGCTGTCTGTGAAACAGCAGAGATAAAAAAAAAATATATATATATATACATAATAAAAAAGTGTGAAACAACTGAAAATATGTCATATTCTAGGTTCTTCAAAGTAGCCACCTTTTGCTTTGATTACTGCTTTGCACACTCTTGGCATTCTCTTGATGAGCCTCAAGAGGCAGTCACCTGAAATGGTTTTCACTTCACAAGTGTGCCCTGTCAGGTTTAATAAGTGTGATTTCTTGCCTTATAAATGGGGTTGGGACCATCAGTTGCATTGTGGAGAAGTCAGGTGGATACACAGCTGATAGTCCTACTGAATAGACTGTTAGAATTTGTATTATGGCAAGAAAAAAGCAGCTAAGTAAAGAAAAACGAGTGGCCATCATTACTTTAAGAAATGAAGGTCAGTCAGTCCGAAAAATTGGGAAAACTTTGAAAGTGTACCCAAGTGCAGTCACAAAAACCATCAAGCGCTACAAAGAAACTGGCTCACATGCAGACCGCCCCAGGAAAGGAAGACCAAGAGTCACCTCTGCTGCGGAGGATAAGTTCATCCGAGTCACCAGCCTCAGAAATCGCAGGTTAACAGCAGCTCAGATTAGAGACCAGGTAAATGCCACACAGAGTTCTAGCAGCAGACAGGCCTTCATGGTAGAATATCTGCTAGGAAACCACTGCTAAGGACAGGCAACAAGCAGAAGAGACTTGTTTGGGCTAAAGAACACAAGGAATGGACATTAGACCAGTGGAAATCTGTGCTTTGGTCTGATGAGTCCAAATTTGAGATCTTTGGTTCCAACCACCGTGTCTTTGTGCGACGCAGAAAAGGTGAACGGATGGATTCTACATGCCTGGTTCCCACCGTGAAGCATGGAGGAGGAGGTGTGATGGTGTGGGGGTGCTTTGCTGGTGACACTGTTGGGGATTTATTCAAAATTGAAGGCATACTAAACCAGCATGGCTACCACAGCATCTTGCAGCGGCATGCTATTCCATCCGGTTTGCGTTTAGTTGGACCATCATTTATTTTTCAACAGGACAATGACCCCAAACACACCTCCAGGCTGTGTAAGGGCTATTTGACCATGAAGGAGAGTGATAGGGTGCTGCGCCAGATGATCTGGCCTCCACAGTCACCAGGATCTGAACCCAATCGAGATGGTTTGGGGTGAGCTGGAGCGTAAAGTGAAGGCAAAAGGGCCAACAAGTGCTAAGCATCTCTGGCAACTCCTTCAAGACTGTTGGAAGACCATTTCAGGTGACTACCTCTTGATGCTCATCAAGAGAATGCCAAGAGTGTGCAAAGCAGTAATCAAAGCAAAAGGTGGCTACTTTGAAGAACCTAGAATATGACATATTTTCAGTTGTTTCACACTTTTTTGTCATGCATATAATTCCACATGTGTTAATTCATAGTTTTGATGCCTTCAGTGTGAATCTACAATTTTCATAGTCATGAAAATAAAGAAAACTCTTTGAATGAGAAGGTGTGTCCAAACTTTTGGTCTGTACTGTACATTGGGAGTTAAGGTGGCCAAATAATTGCAATGCAGTGTTTTTTTTTTTTTTATTGCGTTCATCGCACCATGTAATCAACATATCTTAATCATGTCAATCAGCAGAAAAGTTATCACTTTAAAAAACACATTTGTAATTTGTGTCACAATATTCTATGAGCCATAACTTAAAAAAAAAAAATTCTGTTGACAGAGCTCTAGGAGTTCTTATTTTTTGTGGGACAAGTTGTAGTTTCAACAGGTACTATTTTGAGGTACAAATGTCATTGTTGATCATTTTTTATTCAATTATTAGGCCGGCAAAATAATAACAATTATGCCTATTTTATGGGGTTACTGGCTGCGTTAGATTTCAAGGAATTGAGCATGTTAGAACATCCGCGCGAGGGGGAGATGTGGACAATCTCCTCCTTCGCAAAGAGGCTCAATGGACTTTCAAGCTACAGATGGTGAAACCACATGGACTGAATGATTTTATCTCGTATACCAGCTTCATTCAGTTACATTATTCTGGTCGAAGTATGAATATGCCAGCATCATCTGTCATGACGTGTAAAGCCATTATGCATATCTTCTGTCGTGACACTGGTCTATTCTTAAACGTTTATTGTTAGGTAGTCACCTATTACGCATAACATTAGTAAGTGAACTCCTAATTTTGCGGGTGGAGTATGACAATACCAAATATTTAATTGCTTTATCACTTTGGCATCATAAAATCAACATTTTTTTCTATATCACAATACCCAGGCCGCTGTGCTTTTTGTAGGCCAATGTATAGTTTTCATTACTACCATCTTGGGGAGGATATGACTTTTTGATAACTTTTTTTATACCATGTTCTTGAGAGTTTAGATGACCAAAAATAGCAATTCAGTTATTGTTATTTATTCTTCAGCATTCACCATGGAGGACAAGTAACGAGATGTCGTTGTGCAAGCATGGGGGGAAAGTGGTGTTCATGGTCCGACCTGTAAGGGAAGCTTACTTACCTGCTTTCTTGCACTTGCGGCCCCCCCCCCCTTCTGTTCCAGTTCTGGCGTCGGCTCTGATGTAGACGCTCACTTTCCTCATCCTCTTTCGGAACTAGACCGATTACTTTCGGCCATGTCTTATCTCTGCAGAGAGCCTCACTTTTTCATTATCCTCCCCATTTTCTCACTGTGCTCCCCAATGCCTCTAAATACTATACTGTACAAAAATAAAAATGTCTCTGGAATATATTGCCTCTTATAGTGCCCCCAGTAATAAGTATACTCCCTAAAATTCCACCAGTAATATTAACTTCTCTATAGTTCCCCCAGTATTAATAATGCCCCCCTAGAGTGCCTTCAGGAATAATAATGCCCCCTATAGAACCTCAGTATTAAAAATGCCCTCAGTAATGCTAATACTAGTGTATCAGTATTACAAATGTGCCAGGGCCCTATTTTTATTAATCCAAAAAATTTGTAGTTTAAAATAAGTTTTTTTCATTGAAAAGAGGAAAGCACATTTATATGAACCTATTGGAATGTCACGGATAGCATTTAACTGTGATGGAATAAAAAGTAAAGATTTAGAAAGTATCTGTTCTCATTTGTATAAAAGAAGCTGCCTGACAGGTACAATAATTCATTATAAATGTGGGACCTGGGCCATGTTAGCACTATGCCTGTGACAACTTGCCAGGAACTCACACCACCTCATAATTTAAAAAGGACCCATGCTTGTTCTTTCTCTGAAGAAAAAACTACTGGGAGAGAAACAATGTTTGACTTGTATACATTTTTTCCTTTTGTACGAGTTTAACATGAAGTGGTACTGTAAGTTTCACTAAGGGACTGTGAGGGATACATACAGTGGCGTACCTTGAAAAAGGCAGACCACATGACCGGTATGGGGTTAGGGGGAGGTGGGGATAGGGTTGGGTGATATACCGCGGTATTAAAAAAACGGCGATATGGCGATATCGCTGTTTCCTTAATACCGTGGTATATTTTGTGACGTCATCGCTTTTAAAACTGCGCCTGCGGCTGCACTCCCCCATCATTATCTACCAGTTTCTTCCAGCAGCGGCTCCTCCTGCTTGCTCCGAATGTGCTGCCTCCGCCCACCGACTGACGTCTCACGTCGGAATCAGGTGACGCCCCCAGGCTGAGTTGAGCAGCGCAGTACAGGACAGAGTCGGCTCAGTCTCCAGTGAACCGAAGGTCAGGAGGGACTTACAATGTATAGTTATTGCAGGGACTCAGAGAATCGTCTGAGAGTTTATTAGTTAAAAGAATCGTGTCACAGAGTCCCTGCCAGACTTCCTGCTCTGCTACATGCACCCTGTACACACTCTCCCCTCCCCTCCCTCCCGACAGACTTGTAAGGAGACAGGGAGCCTCAGAGCAGGAAGCCTGGTCTGACTCATTCGATTCTTTTAACTAATAAACTTTCAGACGATTCTCTTAGTCTCCAGTGCTGGACTGCTGGTTGCCTCTGATTGGTTGGAGGGCGGGGAGGGGCGGGGCTAGCTTCCACTGTCGGCTCCTATTACACTGCCTGCTGCTGCCTCTATGCTAATCGCAGTGAGCCATCATGAGTCCCTCCAGTACCTCCCCCATGACATGATGAACAAGGAGGAATTATGGTGGTGGCAGGCAGGTGGCAAGTCACAGTCACACAGGTGTCCATAAGACACAGGAGTCCATAAGCTGCTGCCCCCCCACAAGCCCCATACTGTATGTAATGTCTCCTTATGGCTGCTGCCAGCTGCCTCCATACTGTAATGTCTCCTTGCGGCTGCGCTGCTGCCCCTATACTGTAATGTCTCCTTGCGGCTGCGCTGCTGCCCCATACTGTAATGTCTCCTTGCGGCTGCTGCCAGCTGCCCCCATACTGTAATGTCTCCTTGCGGCTGCGCTGCTGCCCCTATACTGTAATGTCTCCTTGCGGCTGCGCTGCTGCCCCTATACTGTAATGTCTCCTTGCGGCTGCTGCCAGCTGCCCCCATACTGTAATGTCTCCTTGTGGCTGCTGCCAGCTGCCCCCATACTGTAATGTCTCCTTGCGGCTGCTGCCAGCTGCCCCCATACTGTAATGTCTCCTTGCGGCTGCGCTGCTGCCCCCATACTGTAATGTCTCCTTGCGGCTGCGCTGCTGCCCCCATACTATAATGTCACCTTGTGGCTGCTGCTCTCATCATCATGTCTCCTGCTAGCTGCTGCCCCATAGTCCATTATAACGTCTCCTTGTGGCCCCCCAAACAGTATAACGTCCCCTTGTGTCCCCCCCCATACAGTATAATGTCTCCTTGCGGCCCCCCATACAGTATAACGTCTCCTTGTGGCTGCCCCCATACAGTGTAACGTCTCCTTGTGGCTTCCCCCATACAGTATAACGTCTCCTTGTGGCCCCCCATACAGTATAACGTCTCCTTGTGGCTGCCCCCATACAGTATTATGTCTCCTTGTGGCTGCCCCCATACAGTATAACGTCTCCTTGTGGCTGCCCCCATACAGTATAACGTCTCCTTGTGGCTGCCCCCATACAGTATAACGTCTCCTTGTGGCTGCCCCCATACAGTATAACGTCTCCTTGTGGCTGCCCCCATACAGTATAACGTCTCCTTGTGGCTGCCCCCATACAGTATAACGTCTCCTTGTGGCTGCCCCCATACTGTATAATGTCTCCTTGTGGCTTCCCCCATACAGTATAATGTCTCCTTGTTGCTGCCCCCATACAGTATAACGTCTTCTTGTGGCTTCCCCCATACAGTATTATGTCTCCTTGTGTCTGCCCCCATACAGTATAATGTCTCCTTGTGGCTGCCCCCATACAGTATAACGTCTCCTTGTGGCCGCCCCCATACAGTATAACGTCTCCTTGTGGCAGCCCCCATACAGTATAACGTCTCCTTGTGGCAGCCCCCATACAGTATAACGTCTCCTTGTGGCAGCCCCCATACAGTATAATGTCTCCTTGTGGCCCCCCATACAGTATAACATCTCCTTGTGTTTTTTCTTTAAAACTGGTATTTATCGCGATAAAAAAATTTAATATCGTTATCGTCTGAATATTTTTGATATCGTCCAACCCTAGGTGGGGACAGACACTGATCATGATTTTCTCTCCTGATATGAGGTGAAAACACAGCATTTTTATGCAGCTACCACTAGGGGGAGCTCAGTGCAAAGACATTATTATAGCTTTCATTGCACTGAATGAACACCTATGCCCTGAGCTTCCCTTAACGGTACAGGCAGACAGACAGCTTTATAATATGTGAAATGAAGCTGGAGAATTTATCAGTGTACATATGCCAGTTCTTGTCACTCTGAACATTCATGATAAAACTATATCAGATATCAGAACTTATACAATATGAACTACAACGGAGAACAGATTATAGGTGTTGTGTGTCTGACATTTTCTAAAGGCTCCAAGCGGTATAAAAAAAAAACAAGTCATACTTCCTTTCATCGACTCTTCCAAAACTGTTCCAACACTCGCCACACAGGATATGACCACTTAACCAAAAACTGGTCATATCTGGGTCGCTACTGCAGCCTGTGATTGGCTGAGTGGCCATTTCTTGTGTGTCTAGAAGAACCAGATCAAAAGGAAAACTGGTAAAAAAAACGTATTTTGACCGCTTTTTCCGGCGCTTGCTTGGAAAGAGTCGGACCAAAGTCATCGGACAGATAAGAGGTTAACTTTTATTTGCAGGGTAGTCAACGGTATTCTCCTGTCCTTTTTCACTGCTCCCTTACAGACAGTCTGTAAGGGAGCAGTGAAAAAGAACTGTAAAGGAGCAGTGAAAAAGGACAGGATACATCAAGGTATCATAAGTGTATACAGTCCTGAAGAAGAGGGCAATTCAGCCCTCGAAACACATTGACTAGCCTGCAAATAAAAGTTAACCTCTTATCAGTTTGATGACTTGGGTCTGAATCTTTCCAAGCAAGTGCCGGAAAAAGCGGTCAAAATACGGTTACCAGTCTTCATTTTGATACTTCCACTGTGTACACCTCATCTACTGGGGCACCACAGAGTGACCGCGGCTGCAGCCTGGAACAGGCCGGTGTGCTGGTCGGTGAACTATACATGAACTCCTCACAACCACAGATGGTAAGCGTACCCTAACCTTTATCAAACCACTCTCTACAAAGTGACACCGCACATGTGGCGCTGCATCCCTCTTTTCTTGTTTTACATAGAAGAACCAGATAGCAGAAACCAGCAGGGACCTGTTGATTTTTATGACAGAGTGCTCTAAATATGCCCACAACCTGTTCACGGGTCATTTTGTAGTAAGCAGAAGTGGATGAGCTGTGAATATCACCTATTGTCCTGTGTTATCTATTTAGGTGATACCTTTCAATGTAATCCTGTCTGTGAAGATGAGAAACATGCCAACTCATTTTTAGTCCCCTTATGAGTAGACATGAGCGAATTTCTCAAAACCTTGATTCTGATGGTTCCAAAAAGATTTGATTCAATCCGAATTTATTCATGACGAATAGCGTTAAAAAACTGCTATTTACTTGCTGCTGAGAGCCTGTATGGTGTAGAATACTGTGCATTGCAGAAACATGCATAGGGAGTCCATTGTGCTAGTGAAACAGTACTGTGAGTCAGTATGAAACGCAGATGACAGACATCACTCTTAGAATCACTCCCCACTTGAGTTGTTTGGTCAGTTTTGGCTAACCAAATAAGTGAAGTGTGAACTCAGCCATACAGGTCAATGTTAGCGTCAGGTATAAAGAACCATGCAGTGGCCCAAGATTCTACTATAGAGTGAAATAGCACTGAAATACACAGAAACAAGTAGTTTCCCCCTGACAGAGTGGAGAGGGTGTCAGCAGTAAGTTTGTGTTGACGTCACTGTTTATTTTTTCCCTTCTTCTCATCAGTCATAAGAACAACCCCTAAAAAACAGATCCAGTCTTTTTAGCATCCTCCTTCACATGGTCAGCATTTGATCAGTAATCCATCAGTATTGCTAAAGGCCAAAAAAACAGTAGTGGATCCAAAACAGATGGCATGTAAATGGAATATTTGCATGTCTTCTGTGTTTTGTACGCACTGCTGCTTTTGGCTTCCAAATCATGATCCAATCCTGATGCAAAATAAGGACCATGTGATACACGCCTTACGGATGCTCCAAAGACCAGATCCATTGTGTTTCTTATTTTAATGTCCTTCTGACAGATCAGAAGGGGGGTAAAATAAACGAGGATGACAACAAGGCCAAACAGGGACAATAGCGGGCAAGTCACAGATTAATAAGGTGGCAACAGCATGAGGAGTCAACACAGTGCCCAGTGACAGAGTGGGGAGATGGCAACAGCATGAGGAGTCAACACAGTGGCCAAGTCACAGAGTGGTGAGGTGGGGGGCAAAAGCAGTGGCAGTAACAGCACAAGATGGTGGGTAGCAGTAGGAGCACATAGCAGCAGGGTTGTGGCATCAGGCGGGTGGCAAAATCCAAATAGTGGCTAAAGCAGGTGGCCAGAAGAAACGGGTCTCTTGACAAAGTTTGCATGTGGCACCCAGAATTATCTAGTCTGATGCATCAGTCACTGGCGTGTGGAAATCCTGGCTGATCCACGCCTGATTCATCTTCATAAAAGGTCAGTCTCGTCAAGTTCTCCTTGAGGTAACTATGCTCCCAGCCGCACTAAACACCTGCTCTGATGCCACACTATTGGACGGGCAGCTTGTCTAGGGCAAACTCGGCCAGTTGCCATCACAAATCAAGTTTGGCTGCCAGTAGAACAGGGGATCTTCCATGTGGGATGGCAGGGTACAGTCCAAGTATGCCACAATCTGCTAGTTCACGTTCTGCTTCATGTATTGCTGCTGCTGGTGGGTGGTGTCTTCAGTAGGCGGGTGAAGAAAAGGGCTCTTCAGAGACTTTAGACTCAAGTTGTACTGCTCCCACCCTCGCAGTGGGACTTGAGCACAGAGTGACCCCCATGGTCAGACCTTTGTCAGGATGGGCAATGGCGCACATAGGACGTGGCCAACTCATTACATAGGATGTCTCAGTAGAAGTTCAGTTTATTCTCCCTCTCAGTGGGTGTAAAAATGGCCCCCATTTTGGACCAGTAGCAAGGGTCTAACATAGTGGAGAGCCAGTAGTCACCCCTCTGCATAATTGTGACTATTCGGCTGTCACTACACTAGCAACCGAGCATGCATCGGGCCGATTGAGCAAGGGACTTGGAGGGACTTCCTGTCTCCATCTCCACTCTATACTACCACTGTGTCTAGGGGTCATCTTCCTCATCACCCTCTACTTCCTCCTGCTTCTCCTCTCCTGTCACTAGTGCAGAAAAAACACCCATTTCTGTATACATTGCTTGTGCGTGTATGTCCTCCTCCTCCTCCAGTTCAGTCCCCACAGGATTCAGGTGGCCGTGATATGTAGGCGCCACGTCTCCTGTCCCCTGCCCAGACAGATTTAGCAGCATCTGTTCCAGGACATGAAGCAGTAGAATTATGTTTATTCCATAGTCCTGGTGACTGACAAAAAGTGGCCTCCTCAATGGGCCTGAGTAAACAGCAGGTGTCACGCATGAGCTGCTACTGGCTAACGTCAATTATCCACAGGGGAGTGCTCCTGTCCACCTGAATCATCAAAAAATCGTTTATGGCTTTCCTCTGCTCAAGTCGTTCCAACAAGTGGAGGGTAGAATTCCAACAGGTGGAAACATCGCTTATGAGGAAATGTTGGGGAATGCAATTCTGCCTTTGCAGCTCAAGAAGGGTGTGCTTTGCAGTTTAAAAGTGTGGCTGAAGTGCATGCACAGTTTTTTGGCAATTTTCAGGATGTCTTGCAGATGGGTGGAAGACTTGTAGAACCGCTTTACAACCAGATTAACCATGTGCACCATGCAGGGAGCATGGTTTAGCCCTCCTTGATGCAGAGCCGACACAATGTTCTTCCCATTGTCTGTGACCATAGTTCAGATTTTAAGTTGGTGAGGAGACAGCCAGAATTCGATTTCTTGATGGAGGACGTGGAGCAGTTCCTCCACTGTGTGATTCCGTTTGCCAAGGCAAACTAGGTGCAGAACAGTGGGACACTGCCCTGCCCAGCACATTTGGCCTGCTGGAGGAGCACTCCGAATTAAGCCTGCGTAGGAGGCTGAGGACAAGGTGTAGGATAATGAGGCAGCGGAGGACACTGGCGCAGGACCCACAGCTTAAGACCATGGAGGCCACAGTGCCGACACCTGGCCAAGTTGCTGGTGTGGCTGGGGCAGGAACCACATTTACCCATTGAGCCGTAAAGGACATATATTGTTACAGCTCCACATGTCTGCACTGCCATGAACTTTAGCAGACACTGACAGGCTCAAGGACTGGCCCACCTTCTGTTCGACATACGTGTGCAGGGCTGGTACTGCCTTTTCGGACAAGTAATGACGGCTTGGGACTATACACCTTGGCTCGGCACAAGCCATCAGTTCTCTGAAAGGTGCAGAGTCCACCACATGGAAAGGCAGGGACTGCAGTACCAGCAACTTGGCCAGGAGCACGCATACTGTTGTCTATTTTCAATTGCCTCTGGGATTGATTGCTGACAAAATGAGTGACAAGGAATAGGAGGAGGAGGAGCAGGAGCATCAGGACCAGTAGATGATGGGAAGTAAACACAGCTACCTTCTGCTGAGGTGGTGGAGCCTTGACTTGCGGAAAAGGGGTGCGGGCCACTGGGTGATGCAGCTAGCTGTACCACTACATTAGCCCCACGGTTTTCCCAGGCCACTTTATGGTGATGCTGCATGTGTTTATGCAGGGGTGTGGTGCCAACAATGGCACCCCTTCACCTTCTGCAAATGGCCATGGTGATGTTCTCTGGCGGCTTGATGAAAAACTGCCACACTGCCGAGTATAGAATTTCCCCCCTGCCTCCATGAACCCCTGCACTGCTACTTCTTTCCAGACAGGTAGGCTTCTGAATAGCGGGAGGTCTACCCCGGGCACGTTTGGCTCCCAATCTCCCACTGCTGTCACCGTGCTGACTCATGACCACGTTACCACACTGGTGGCTCAGTCACTGCCTCACGCGCAAGCTGCCACCCTCTTCTCCTTATGATGATGAATCCCCCTCTTCACCCGACTCCCACGTGCAATCGACCACATCATCGTCCACTACTGTCTGCATGTCACCCTCACCATTCTCAGGGCCACGTGCCTGACTGTTCGCAACACCAGCTCCCGTGCGTCTCATCATCACTACTTGCCCGTCTACCAGAGCTTGTTCCCGGGCCATGCCAACTAAGCAAGAGGAACCTACCGACTCCTGGCAAAAAAAAACACAACTCAAGACTGGTTGTATTAGACAGCACCTTCAACCCAATAACAGATGCTAGGATTGCTGCACTTACAGTTTAAAACAACCTAAAATCTGTAGTAATAGATCACTTATAGTAACCCCACATAGTTCAGCAAGGTGTAATAGCATAGCTCCTATTACCCAGGCTTTATACTCTCCTAATGGTCCCTGATCTCTCCCTACAGTGTGCATCATGTCTCCCTATCCTTTCCCTACACTATGAATAATCGTTCCCTGAACAGCTCAATAGTTGTTTTTTTTGGGGAATAAAGGCTATCCTAAATACTGTCCCTAGTGCCTGCAACGTCTCTCTCTGCACTAAGTTCACTGTAAAATGGCAGAGACCAGGCATGAGGAGGCTTTTTATAGTGTTGTGACATCACAGGGGATAGCTATCTGCTGATTGTCTGTCTGTATGGAATTATGGGTGCTCCCTCTTTCCCGGCTTCTTACTTTCACTGTGTAACATGTGCAGCAGCCATTTAAAATAAAATGCGATTTGTTAACATGAACCTGGGCGAGTTACATTTTTCCTGAAATTCGGATTGAATTACACTTCGTCAACTTCGATTCGCTCACCTCTACTTATAAAACTTGACCATGCAATGTTCTGATCACTTGTCCCATAGACTGCAATAGAACACTATTGCAGTCTATGGGAATCTGACATTCTGAGAAGTCGTGCCTTGTGCACACATTTTAAGGCAGTTAGCCATAATAAACCTGGGAACTTTCACAAGGACCCATTGCAGCCATGTGATTTCGCTGCGGGTCTCCAATCACAAGACAGAGGGAGACCCCCTTCCACTCTGTACTCCACAGATGCTGCGATTGCCATTGACCACAGCATTTAAGGGGTTAAATGTAATTAAGTGTCATTGCTAATCCCAGTCATTGTAGCTGTGTGCCTGCTATATTATTCAGCTGGCACAGACCGTGTATGGAGCAGGCTCAGCATGTGAGACCTTTCCATACTTCATGTGTATAAAGAAACAAAACACTAAGCATTAAATAGGCTATTGTATAATTACTTCAGTAAAACAGCTAGCATGTTGAAATTTTGTATTTAAAAGACACAATTCAAATCTCTGTTCACAGTCTTGGGTCATACATCCATGCAATTATTTAGTTCTCTAGGATTATTACTGGGTGTGAACCACATCTTGTGAGACCTATGGCTGTTCACTAGGACTGGTTTACACTGTGCTTAGGAATGTAGTGCATCATATTTAATTATGTTGGCTTGTAAAAGCCAACATATTGTTGTTCGATAGTCAAAAAGCGTTTCAGCTTATTATTCTTAGCAGAGTTTTCTATACGCTACTCCTCCTACAGTTTTGGGGCTACATACCCCAAACTTTCTACACTTCTTTGACCTATAGCGACTCGAGTTGCTTGTGCTTTTCTAAGCGATCCCACTCCCGGGGCCCCCTTGGCAGGCCCCGGAAGCCCCTTTTTTTCCCATAGACTTTGACAGGGTACATTTTCAAATCGCTCCCACTCGCCAGACTTTGACGCTAACGTCACCAAACTTGGGTCACTTAGTCATGGGGTCAACCCGAAAATTTTGGGCACATTTCGGGGACCCCAAAAAGTGGTTCTGTGTGGCCTCGCCCAATCAAAATCTCCCCATTGACTGTAATGACACCTTCAAATTGCTACTCCTCCAACATTTTTTAAGAGTACAAATTCCAAACTTTTCAGACTTGGTCGGCACCCACCCGAGTACCTTGCTTGTGCTTTGTTACCCGATCCCAGCTTCCGGGCCCCTGGCACAAAGCCCCCAAAATCCACGTCTTTCCCATTGACTTTGACAGGGAAAATTTTCAAATCGCTCCCAGTCGCATAGATTTTAAACTAAAGTCACCAAACTTGGGTCACTTAGTCATGGGGTCAACACGCAATTTGTTAGCACACTTCGGACACCCGAAAATGTGGGTGGGGCCACATAGAACCAATCAAATTCTCCCCATTGACTACAATGAGACGTTCAAATTGCTACTCCTCCCACAGATTTAGGAGTATAAATACCGAACTTTGCACTCTCGGTCGGCACATACCCGAGTTTCTTACTCGTGCTTTGTTAACCGATCCCACCCACCGGGCTTTTTTTTTTTTTTTTTTCTCCCATAGAGTTTTATTGGAAAAAATGCAAACGTTTGTCACTCGTACAGCTTCGGAGTGAAACTCGCCAAACTTTGGTCACTTAGTCATGGGGTCAACCTGAAAATTTGTCACATTTTGGGGACATTAAAAAGTGGGCGGAGCTACAAACAACCAATCAGATTTTCCCTATTGACTTTCAATGAGAATTTTAAATTGCTGCCATTTCAACATTGTTAATGGCAGGGTTTTTAAACTTAATATATTCGGTTAAGGTGACTAGAATTCAAATGTTTAAAAGTGGGCGGAGTCTACAACGGCCAATCAAATTTCAGCCATATGTTTTAATGGAAAAATTGAAAACTGCCACTGCTTTTAGAGGGTCAATGGCAAAGTCACTAAACTTAGGTGCACCCACCCTGACCCTTAGGTGCACCCACCCCGACGGCCTTACATATATGAGGGTATTGATTGTGTGCAAGAGGCCTTAACAGCAGCATGTCCCTTGCCTTCCCTATTGACTTCAATAAGAAACCTTTAAAAGGCTGTTATTCTCAACGTATTTAAGCCACAGCAACCAAACTCGGCAGGGTGGGTCAGTGTGTGACAAAGGCAAAAATTTATAAAAAGTGGGTGGAGTCTACAACTGCCAATCAAATTTTAGTCAGTTGTTTTAAAGGGGAAATTTAAAACTGCCGTTGATCTTACAGTTTTTTTTTTTAAGTTGTATTTTTTTTTAATAATAAAGAACTATCAGACCGGCAAACAGGTCATCACAATAATTAATACATTATAACATTTTAACCCTACTACCCTCCCTCCACCCAGTAGAGGAGAGGGGGAGATGGGAGAAGGAAAGAAAAAATAAAATAAAAAATCAAACACCTTGGCCCTGGTTCAACAATTTCTTCCAGATTTTATTGACTTTCATCTCTACCCCTATATCTCTCAGCCGCCTGTTCCAATTTGATCAGATTGCAAACTGTTTCCTGCCACTGTCCTACTGTAGGAGGGTCTTTGCTTACCCATCTTCGGAGTATGAGCAATCTAGCCTGAAACAGTACTTTACATATTACCGTTTGTAATTCCCTTTTTAATTTAAAATGTGACATAGCCCCCAGGATACAAATCGCTGGGTCTTCCGGAATTTGGACCCCCAAAAATATAGATATTGTGTCTACAATATCTTTCCAATACCTTAATAGTTTAGGACCTCTCCAGAAACGGTGGATAAGGTCAGCCCTCTCACCCATACATCTTGGGCATTTATCGGAAGCTCTAACCCCCATCTTCCTTAACGCCCAAGGAGATCGATGTAACCTATGGACGATAAAGAACTGGGAGATTTTGTGAAGCCCCATCTGATACCTTAAAATAACTTCCAAGGGCATCCATCCCTTTTTCTTCCATGAAAGATAAAATCTTTTTCCCACTTTCCTCTTGCTGGGATTATAATCCGTTCTTTCTTCATCTGCATTAGAATTCTATATCTCTTTCCCGTAATTCCATTTTCTTGCGTTCCGTTAGTAAATTTATATATTCTATTTGAATGTTCTTTAATGTATATATTTGGATTGGCTGATCTTACGGCATTTTTATAGGGATTCTGTCACCAGTTTTTGACAACCATATTTTTGAATGTGGGGATGTTCATGGTGCCCTTGTGATTCCTAATGTGGTCTTATAAGCTAAATCTGTGTGCTCATTTAGCGCCGCCCGTCACTCTGCTCTGATCAGCATAGGGAGAGGTTGCGGCTGCGACAGTAGGGCGAGATTAGGCAGATTAACTCCTCCAAAGGACTTGATTAATTGATCGATCTGCAGCTGTGGATCATTGAGCTGCTGATACTCAATTGCTCACTGTTTTTAGGCTGCCCAGACCGTTTGTCAGTCACTTTTTTCTGGGGTGATCGGCGGCCATTTTGTGTCTTGTGGTGTGCCAGCACAAGCTGCGACCAAGTGCATTTAACCAGCAATAGTCTGTTTATTTTTTGGCCATATACTACATCAGGGGCAAGCTGCGCCTGTCACCAAGTGCATTTAACCCTCAGTAGTGTGGTTGGTCAAGCTGTCACACCAAGTGCATTTAACCATCAATAGTGTGGTTATTTTTTGGCCATATCCCAGTCTAATTCTGTCAGTAAACCTATACCTGTCACCCAGCGCCTAAATACTAGGCCTCAAATTTATATCCAGCTAAATCTGTCATTACTGCTGTACTGTTGTGGCTGGTCAAGTTATTTAGTGTCCGTC
Organism: Bufo gargarizans; assembly: GCF_014858855.1. Lineage (NCBI taxonomy): Eukaryota > Metazoa > Chordata > Amphibia > Anura > Bufonidae > Bufo > Bufo gargarizans. Next base: position 232,539,967 of record NC_058084.1, read on the forward strand.
AAAGCACATTTTTTGTTCTGGGTTGATATACAATTCCCAATTTAGCAATTTCCAAATTTTTTGTGGTTTCTGCTGTATCAGGCCTACTTTAAATAGATCCCTAAAAGGGTATATAATATTCAAGGTGCTGATAGGGTCATTCTCAATAACTTTACACACACGCTACTGTGCATATCCCAGTCTAATTCTGTCCGTAAAACGTATACCTGTCACCCAGCGCCTAAATACTAGGCCTCAAAATCATAGTCAGCTAAATCGGTGGTTACTGCTGTGCCTGTATTAGTGTAATACGGTACCTAAATAGATAGCCAGATAGTGTTAGATGTCTGTAAAAAAAAAAAAAAAAAAGGCCTGAATTTGAATTCAATACATTGGGCCAAATAATATTTCTGTTGTTGTGGTGAACGATTAACAATGAGGAAAACATCTAGTAAGGGACGTGGACATGGTCATGGTGGTGTTAGTGGACCCTCTGGTGCTGGGAGAGGATGTGGCCGTTCTGCCACATCCACACGTCCTATTGTACCAACTACCTCAGGTCCCAGTAGCCGCCAGAATTTACAGTGATATATGGTGGGGCCCAATGCCGTTCTAAGGATGGTAAGGCCTGAGCAGGTACAGGCATTAGTCAATTGGGTGGCCGTCAGTGGATCCAGCACATTCACATTATCTCCCACCCAGTCTTCTGCAGAAAGCGCACAGATGGTGCCTGAAAACCAACCCCATCAGTCTGTCACATCACCCCCATGCATATCAGGGAAACTGTCTGAGCCTCAAGTTATGCAGCAGTCTCTTATGCTGTTTGAAGACTCTGCTGGCAGGGTTTCCCAAGGGCATCCACCTAGCCCTTCCCCAGCGGTGGAAGACATAGAATGCACTGACGCACAACCACTTATGTTTCCTGATGATGAGGACATGGGAATACCACCTCAGCAAGTCTCTGACGAAACACAGGTGCCATCTGCTGTGTCTTTCTGCAGTGTGCAGACTGAACAGGAGGTCAGGGAGGAAGACTGGGTGGAAGACGATGCAGGGGACGATGAGGTCCTAGACCCCACATGGAATGAAGGTCGTGCCACTGACTTTCACAGTTCGGAGGAAGAGGCAGTGGTGAGACCGAGCAAACAGCGTAGCAAAAGAGGGAGCAGTGGGCAAAAGCAGAACACCCGCCGCCAAGAGACTCCGCCTGCTACTGACCGCCGCCATCTGGGACCGAGCACCCCAAAGGCAGCTTCAAGGAGTTCCCTGGCATGGCACTTCAAACAATGTGCTGACGACAAGACCCGAGTGGTTTGCACGCTGTGCCATCAGAGCCTGAAGCAGGGCATTAACGTTCTGAACCTTAGCACAACCTGCATGACCAGGCACCTGCATGCAAAGCATGAACTGCAGTGGAGTAAACGCCTTAAAAACAAGGAAGTCACTCAGGCTCCCCCTGCTGCCTCTTCTGCTGCTGCCGCCGCCTCAGCCTCTTCCTCCGCCTCTGGAGGCAGGGCCGGCCTTTGGGGTGTGCGGCCGCACAGGGCGCCATAGCAACAGGGGCGCTGGGCGGCCGACAGCTCGCAATGTAATATGCGGCAGGCGAGGCTGCACTTGTGTTCTCCCTCGGGGCGCCCCCTCCATCTCGCCCTCCCCTGTCTGACCTGATTCGTTCCTCCTCCCATGTGTCTGACCTGCCTGCTGCCCCCGCAGCTGACAATAAGAAGAGAGATGGGAGGAGGAGGGGAGGGGCTGAGGCCACTGCGCCACTAATGAAGATAACTGACCTGTAATACAAATACAGGAGGCGGGTGCCGGAATCAAATAGCCGGCACCCGACCTCTATGACAGGGAGCTGCGATCAGCTGCAGTTGAGTTAACCCTTCAGGTGTGGTACCTGAGGGGTTAACTGCCGCTGATCGCAGCTCCCTGTCACAGAGGTTGGGTGCCGGCTATTTGATTCCGGCACTCGCCTCCTGTATTTGTATAAGAAACGTTGGTGGCACAGTGCGCCCCCCCCCCCCCCCTTCAACACCTCAGTATAAGAAACATTGGTAGCACAGTGGGAAGTGCCAATGAGGGTTAAAAAATAATAAAAAAAATTAACTCCCCTCCTCCAGTTGATCGCGTAGCTGCCGGTCTCCTGTTTCTTCAGGACCTGAAGTGACGTCACTGAGCTCATCACATGGCCCATTACCATGGTGATGGATCATGTGATGCATCATGTGATTAGCACAGTGATGTCACCACAGGTCCTTTGACAGGTTCTGAAGAAAGAACAGGAGACTATCAATTGGAGGAGGTGAGTTAATTTTTATTTATTTTTTAACCCTCATTGGCACTGCCCACTGCGCCACCAATGTTTATTATATGGGGGGGGGGTGCACTGCGCCACCAATGTTTATTATACTGGGGTGTTGGGGGGGCACACTGAACCACCAATGTTTGTCATATTGGGGGGGCGCACTGGGGTGTTGGGAGGGGCGCACTATGCCACCAATGTTTATCAGCCTGGTGAGGCTCCCGGTGCATGCGCAGTGTCGGCCGGTGTCCAGCTGAGAACATCCATCCGATCACTGCGCCTGCGCACTGGCCCATAGTTTTTCCCTACCCTAACCGCCAGCGAGGCTCCTGGCGCATGCGCACTCTGCTGTGAAATTTCCCTAACCTGTCGTTGTGCGCCTGCGTGGCGCTGCACACCTCCTCACGTCATGTCCGATGCGACCGGAAGTGACGAGGGTAGGGAGATCTCACGAAGTAGGGAAGTATAACATTACACCAGCCTATGCCATGATGCCAGCAACAAGCAGTGTTTTTATTTTTTTATTTTTTTTGGGGGGGGGGGGGGGGGCGCCACAAGGCTAGCTCGCACAGGGCGCCTGAACACCTAAGGCCGCCCTGTCTGGAGGAACGTTGGCACCTGCCGCCCAGCAAACAGGGGATGTACCACCACCTCCATCACCAAGCATTTCAACCATGTCACACGGCAGCGTTCAGCTCTCCATCTCGCAAACATTTGAGAGAAAGCGTAAATTCCCACCTAGCCACCCTCGATCCCTGGCCCTGAATGCCAGCATTTCTAAACTACTGGCCTATGAAATGCTGTCATTTAGGCTGGTGGACACAGACAGCTTCAAACAGCTCATGTCGCTTGCTGTCCCACAGTATGTTGTTCCCAGCCGCCACTACTTCTCCAAGAGAGCCGTGCCTTCCCTGCACAACCAAGTATCCGATAAAATCAAGTGTGCACTGCGCAACGCCATCTGTGGCAAGGTCCACCTAACCACAGATACGTGGACCAGTAAGCAGGGCCAGGGACGCTATATCTCCCTAACTGCACACTGGGTAAATGTAGTGGCAGCTGGGCCCCAGACAGAGAGCTGTTTGGCGCACGTCCTTCCGCCGCCAAGGATCACAGGGCAACATTCTTTGCCTCCTGTTGCCGCCTCCTCCTTCTTGGCTTCCTCCTCATCTTCTTCCACCTGCTCATCCAGTCAGCCACACACCTTCACCACAAACTTCAGCACAGCCCGGGGTAAACGTCAGCAGGCCATTCTGAAACTCATATGTTTGGGGGACAGGCCCCACACCGCACAGGAGTTGTGGCGTGGTATAGAACAGACCGACGAGTGGTTGCTGCCGGTGAGCCTCAAGCCCGGCCTGGTGGTGTGCGATAATGGGTGAAATCTCGTTGCAGCTCTGGGACTAGCCGGTTTGACGCACATCCCTTGCCTGGCGCATGTGCTGAATTTGGTGGTGCAGAAGTTCATTTACAACTACCTCGACATGTCAGAGCTGCTGCATAAAGTGCGGGCCGTCTGTTCGCGCTTCCGGCGTTCACATCCTGCCGCTGCTCGCCTGTCTGTGCTACAGCGTAACTTCGGCCTTCCCGCTCATCGCCTCATATGCGACGTGCCCACTAGGTGGAACTCCACCTTGCACATGCTGGACAGACTGTGCGAGCAGCAGCAGGCCATAGTGGAGTTTCAGCTGCAGCACGCACGGGTCAGTCGCACTGCGGAACAGCACCACTTCACCACCAATGACTGGGCCTCCATGCGAGACCTGTGTGCCCTGTTGCGCTGTTTCGAGTACTCCACCAACATGGCCAGTGGCGATAACGCCGTTATCAGCGTTACAATACCACTTCTATGTCTCTTTGAGAAAACACTTAGGGTGATGATGGAAGAGGAGGTGGCCCAGGAGGAGGAAGAGGGGTCATTTTTAGCACTTTCAGGCCAGTCTCTTCACAGTGACTCAGAGAGGTTTTTTGCAACAGCAGAGGCCAGGTAAAAGTGTGGCCAGCCAGGGCCCACTACTGGAGGACGAGGAGGAAGAGGTGGATGAGGATGAAGCATGGTCACAGCGGGGTGGCACCCAACGCAGCTCGGGCCCATCACTGGTGCGTGGCTGGGGGGGAAAGGCAGGACGATGACGATATGCCTCCCACAGAGGACAGCTTGTCCTTACCCCTGGGCAGCCTGGCACACATGAGCGACTACATGCTGCAGTGCCTGCACAACGACAGCAGAGTTGCCCACATTTTAACGTGTGCGGACTACTGGGTTGCCACCCTGCTGGATCCACAGTACATAGACAATGTGCCCACCTTACTTCCTGCACTGGAGCGTGAAGGGAAGATGCACGAGTACAAGCGCACGTTGGTAGACGGGCTACTGAGAGCATTCCCAAATGTCACAGGGGGAACAAGTGGAAGCCCAAGGCAGAGGAGGAGCAAGAGGTCGCCAAGGCAGCTGTGTCACGGCCAGCTCCTCTGAGGGCAGGGTTAGCATGGCAGAGATGTGGAAAACTTTTGTCAACACGCCACAGCTAACTGCACCACCACCTGATACGCAACGTGTTAGCAGGAGGCAACATTTCACTAACATGGTGGAACAGTACGTGTGCACACCCCTCCACGTACTGACTGATGGTTCGGCCCCATTCAACTTCTGAGTCTCTAAATTGTCCACGTGGCCAGAGATAGCCTTTTTATGCCTTGGAGGTGCTGGCCTGCCCGGCGGCCAGCGTTTTGTCTGAACGTGTATTCAGCACGGCAGGGGGCGTCATTACAGACAAACGCAGCCGTCTGTCTACAGCCAATGTGGACAAGCTGACGTTCATAAAAATGAACCAGGCATGGATCCCACAGGACCTGTCCATCCCTTGTGCAGATTAGACATTAACTACCTCCCCTTAACCATATATTATTGTACTCCAGGGCACTTCCTCATTCAATCCTATTTTTATTTTCATTTTACCATTATATTACGAGGCTACCCAAAGTTGAATGAACCTTTCCTCTGGGTGTCAGGGCCTAAATATATGCCAATGGACTGTTCCAATGTTGGGTGACGTGAAGCCTGATTCTCTGCTATGACATGCAGACTAATTCTCTGCTGACATGAAGCCAGATTCTCTGTTATGGGACCTCTCTCCTCTGCCTGGGTGCCGGGGCCTAAATATCTGAGAATGGACTGTTCCAGTGGTGGGTGACGTGAAGCCAGATTCTCTATGGGACCTCTCCAATTGATATTGGTTAATTTGTATTTTATTTTGATTCATTTCCCTATCCACATTTGTTTGCAGGGGATTTACCTACATGTTGCTGCCTTTTGCAGCCCTCTAGCCCTTTCCTGGGCTGTTTTTTACAGCCTTTTTAGTGCCGAAAAGTTCGGGTCCCCATTGACTTCAATGGGGTTCGGGACGAAGTTCGGATCCCGAACATTTTTCGGGAAGTTCGGCTGAACTTCTCGAACCCGAACATCCAGGTGTCCGCTGAACTCTACCTGTTATTCATCAGATTAAGGTGCCCAGGAGGACGCTCATGTCTCCAAGATGCCGCCCGCCGCCGACGTTCGTGCCCAGCTCCTCCTTTTCTGTCATCAGCGATGTGCCCAGCTCCTCCTATGCAGTCATCAGCGCCGCCTTAGAATCCTTTTTAACGCCTCCGGCTCTCCCTCACGCCCCCCTCCTTCTCTAAGATCCCGCGCGTGCGCACAGGCCTGTGCCTGATGCGCCCGTGCGGACTTCTACATTCAGCTTGATTGAGCGAAGTGCGCATGCGCCGGCATTTCCTCAACCTCCCGATGACCTGAACTGTTCAGGTCATCGGGAGGTTGAAGTGCCGGCGCATGCGCACTTCGCTCAATCAAGCTGAATGTAGAAGTCCGCACGGGCGCATCAGGCACAGGCCTGTGCGCACGCGCGGGATCTTAGAGAAGGAGGGGGGCGTGAGGGAGAGCCGGAGGCGTTGAAAAGGATTCTAAGGCGGCGCTGATGACAGAAAAGGAGGAGCTGGGCACGAACGGCGGCGGGCTGCATCTTGGAGACATGAGCGTCCTCCTGGGCACCTTAATCTGAATGACAGGTTAGATAAAACGTTTTTTACGCTAAATGAGCACACAGATTTAGCTTATAAGACCACATTAGGAATCACAAGGGCACCATGAACATAACCATATTTTTGAATGTGGGGGTCAAAAACTGGTGACAGAATCCCTTTAAGTTGTAGATATTTATAACCTTCTTTTTGATAGATCCCAAACTCCTTTACTAACGGGGCTAGGTCCTTCAATTTATGTCCTTCAAATATTTTATCCCCCTTTTTTTTTCCCAGTCTATATAAGGCCTGATTCTTTGGATTTCCTTAAAATTAATGTTTTTCCAAATGGGTGTATACTGCAAGTACCCTTTTATTTCCATTATTTTTTTAAGTTCCACCCATATACGTTCCATTAAATTCAATATCCGATTTCTTGTATCATCTTTCCCCAGTGCTCCTGATTCCAACACCTCTAAATAATTTGTGTCCCCAATCCACCCCATCTTTAATAGTTCTTCCCTCCCCGCTACTCCCTCCAAACTTCCTTTTTATCTGACTATATTGTGATATTAAATAATAAAAAAAACAATTGGGCACTGCTAATCCACCTTTTTACTGGAAGTTGAAGGACTTCTCGCCTTAACCTTGGAGTCTCGCCTTTCCAAACAAATTAGGCTGTCCAGCAACCTGAATGTTTTCTTGGACAACCATATTGGGGCATTTTGTATCTTTGGGAGAAAAATCATATTTACTAAATTCACCCGACCCCGAATTGACATTTGGTAGATTTTTCCAGATATGCATTTTATTTCTAAGTTCTTTTATTAAGGGGACTACATTAAATTTTTCATAATCTTGTGTGTTTCTCGATCTTGCACTGTTAATGGCAGGGTCCCCAAACTTGGGACAGTTGGACAATTTAGGATTAAAATTCAGAAAAGTGGGCGGGGCCACCAACAGCCAATCAGATTTCAAGCCAACATCCTGTGGTTTCTTCAGAAACGACACCTAGTTGCCATTTATTGTCCTCAGCGGTGTCATTGCATTTTTCAGTTCTGTTTAACACCTTAAGGACCTGGCTCATTTTCACCTTTTCACCTTAAGGACCAGGCCATTTTTTGCAAATCTGACCAGTGTCACTTTAAGTGGTGTTAACTTTAAAACGCTTTAACTTATCCAGGCCATTCTGATATTGATTTTTCGGCACATATTGTCCTTCATGACACTGGTAAAATGAAGTAAAAAAAAAATGGTATTTATTAAAAAAATACCAAATTTACCAAAAATTTGAAAAAAATTGCAAATTTCCAAGTTTCAATTTCTCCACTTCTATAATACATAGTAATACCTCCAAACATATTTATTACTTTACTTTTTTACTTTATTACTTTTTTGGGGATGTTACAAGGCTTAGAAATTTGGAAGCAAATCTTGAAATTGTTCTGAACTTTTCAAAAACCCAATTTTTAGGGACTAGTTCAGGTCTGAAGTCACTTTGTGAGGCTTATATAATAGAAACCACCCAAAAATGACTCCATTCTAGAAACTACACCCCTCGAGGTATTCAAAACTAATTTTACAAACTTTTTTAACCGTTTAGGTGTTCCACAAGAATTAATGGAAAATAGATACAATTTCAAAATTTCACTTTTTTGGCATATTTTCCATTTTAATATTTTTTTTTTCCAGTTACAAAGCAAGGGTTAACAGCCGAACAAAACTCATTATTTATGGCCCTGATTCTGTAGTTTACAGAAACACCCCATATGTGGTCGTAAACCACTGTACGGGCACACGGTAGGACACAGAAGGAAAGGAATGCCATACGGTTTTGGAAAGGCAGATTTTGCTAGACAGTTTTTTTGGACACCATGTCCCATTTGAACACCCCCTAGAGCAAAAACTCCAAAAAAGTGACCCCATTTTAGAAACTACGGGATAGGGTGGTACTAGTTTAGGGTACATATGATTTTTGGTTGCTCTATATTACACTATTTGTGAGGCAAGGTAACAAGAAATAGCTTTTTTGGCACAGTTTTTTCTTTTTTTTTTGTCATTTACAACATTAATCTGACAGGTTAGATCATGTGGTATTTTTATAGAGCAGGTTGTCACGGACGCGGCGATACCTAATATGTATACAATTTTTTTATTTATGTAGGTTTTACACAATGATTTTCATTTTTGAAAAAAAAATAAAATATGTTTTAGTGTCTCCATAGTCTGAGAGCCATAGTTTTTTCCGTTTTTGGGCGAATATCTAAAGTAGGGTCTCATTTTTTGTGGGATGAGATGACGGTTTTATTGGCACTATTTTGGGGTGTATATGACTTTTTGATCGCTTGCTATTACACTTTTTGTGACATAAGATGACAAAAAATGGCTTTTTTTTACACCGTTTTTAAAAAAAAAAAAATTTACGGTGTTCACCTGAGGGGTTAGGTCATGTGATATTTTTATAGAGCCAGTCGATACGGATGCGGCGATACCTAACATGTATACTTTTTTTTTATTTATGTAAGTTTTACACAATGATTTCATTTTTGAAACAAAAAAAATCATGTTTTTGTGTTTCCATAGTCTAAGAGCCAGAGTTTTTTCAGTTTTTGGTCCATTATCTTGGGAAGGGTATGATTTTTGCGGGATGAGATGACGGTTTGATTGGCGCTATTTTGGGGTGCATATGACTTTTTGATCGCTTGCTATTACACTTTTTGTGATGTAAGGTGACAAAAAATAGTTTATTTAGCACAGTTTTTATTTTTTATGGTGTTCATCTGAGGGGTTAGCTCATGTGATATTATTATAGAGCTGGTCGATACGGACGCAGCGATACCTAATATGTATACTTTTTTATTTATTTAAGTTTTACACAATAATATTTTTGAAACAAAAAATAATAATCATGTTATAGTGTCCCCATATATATATATTTTTTTTGGGCCATTGTTTCATGTAGGGGCTCATTTTTTGGATGAGGTGACGGTTTGATTAGTACTATTTTGGCATACATGCGACTCTTTGGATCACTTTTATTACCTTTTTTGGGAAGTAAGGTGGGCAAAATTTAAATTTCCTGATAGTTTTAATTTTTTTTATAGCGTTCACCGTGCGGGGAAAGTAACATGACCGCTTTATAGATCAAGTTGTTACGGACGCGGCGATACCTAATATGTGTAGTGTATTTTATTTTTTTAATTTTTATTCAGTGATAAATGTGTTTTTATTATCTTTTTTTTTTACATTTTTTGGACCCAGACCCACTTGGTTCGTGAAGATCCAGTGGTTCTGATGTCTGTATAATACAGTACAGTACAGTAAAAATCTAGTGACAGTTTAATGCCAGGACGAGTATACTCGTCCTGGAGCACTAAGTACCGTTGCTCCAGGACGAGTATACTTGTCCAAGGTCCTGAAGGGGTTATGTAATGCACAGCTATGCAGGGATTGCAACCAAGTTTATGGTAGTCTAAGGCTACTTTCACACTTGCGTTCGGTGCGGATCCGTCTGGTATCTGCACAGACTGATCCGCACCTATAATGCAAACAATGGTATCCGTTCAGAACGGATCCGTCTGCATAACAGCTTTTTCAGATCTGAGTTTTCAAGATCGTGAAAACTGGCTGCCATGGTAACCGATCGGAGCCCCAGCGATTAAACTGCGACTCCGATCGGGAATGCCGCTCCGCTGCCACCAATGATGGGGGAGGGAGGGAAGTTGTTAGCCTGTGGCCACTGCCACCAATGCTTTTAATACTGGGGGGGGGGCCGCACTGGCCACCAATACTAATACTGGGGAGGGAGGGAGGGGGGGGGCCGCACTGGCCACCAATGCTAATACTGGGGAGGGAGGGAGGGCCGCACTGGCCACCAATGCTAATACTGGGGAGGGAGGGAAGGGGGGGGGGGCGCACTGGCCACCAATGCTAATACCGGGGAGGGAGGGAAGGGGGTGCCGCACTGGCCACCAATGCTAATACTGAGGAGGGAGGGAGAGGGGGGGCCACACTGGCCACCAATGCTAATACTGGGGAGGGAGGGAGGGGGTCCGCACTGGCCACCAATGCTAATATTGGGGAGAGAGGGGGGGTCACACTGGCCACCAATGCTAATACTTGCGGCACCTGAGGGGTTAATTGTGTGGATCACAGCCCCCTGTAAGAGATCGGGTGGTGCCAGGCAGCAGGGGGCAGTTATGTACACAGTTTTTAGTATATTCTAACTTGAAGCTTCCCCATCACTATGGGAATGCCTCTGTGTTAGAATATACTGTCGGATCTGAGTTTTCACAATCTAACTCAAATCCGATGGTATATTCTAACATAGAGGCGTTTCCATGGTGATGGGGACGCTTCAAGTTAAAATATACCATCGGATTGGGGAAAACTCTGATCCGATGGTATATCAGGGGACTCCTGACTTTACATTGAAAGTCAATGGGGGACGGATCCGTTTGCAATTGCACCATATTGTGTCAACGTCAAACAGATCCGTCCCCATTGACTTGGATTGTAAGTCACGACGGATCCGTTTGGCTCCACATGGCCAGGTGGACACCAAAACGCTGCAAGCAGCATTTGGGTGTCCGCCTCCTGAGCGGAATGGAGGTGGAACGTAGTCAAACTGATGCATTCTGAATGGATCCGCATCCTTTCAGAATGCATTGGGGATGTACGGATCCATTCGGACTCCCTTATGAGAGCCATCAAACGGATCTCACAAGCGGAACCCCAAACGCAAGTGTGAAAGTAGCCTAAGCTATATGGTTGTATTCCCACACAGCTTTTCACAGCGCTTTCCCTGGTGTTTTTAACTTAAAAATGCTGCAGTCAGATGGTATTTTAAAATCAGAAAATTAATTAGTCTACATAAACTGTGAACGACATTCATTATTTTGAGTGCACTTAGATTCAGGTAATTCGTGTAATTTAGCACACCTAGAATATGAGAAATTATCTGTGGCTAGTCTGACGAGAGGGTGTGGCTTAAATGAAAAGGATGCCATGTGCCATTTAATGTCAAAACTCCTGCGTTATCTGAACTAGAGTTACAGTGGTCTAACTAATTTTACGATTGACTACAGAATGTTCAGATGTTAAGTCCATAATTAGGATTACAGTTGGAAAATTATATACTATGTAATTCGCAATATTTGCATACGAAAGTTAGTTTGTGCATTCCTGCGTTTTTTGCATTTCACATGCAGCGTTGAACGCAGACAAGGGTTGAATCCTGCCGACAGGACTTAGTTTCCTGTTCTGCATAAAGGAAACCAGACGTATCCTTGCCCATAGACTTCTATAATTACAGATCAAAATGGAATGCTTATTAACCCTTTCGCTACCAGCGCTAGGCAAACATGGCGTCCGTCCGCACCGGCAGGTCTCTGTTGTCTCAAACAGCAGAGACCTGCGGCTAATTACAGTGACTGGCAAAAATTCTGATCGCGGTAATTAAAGCGTTTAGACGCCGTGATCAAGTGAGAAGCTTGCTCTTCGGGGCTTGTAACCGACATCCTCTCTGGCCAGGTAATTGATTTGAATGCGCTCAGCCTCACTGAAGAGGCAGAGGGCATTCAAACTGCAATTCTTATTTTGCCCACAAGGTGGCAGGCCAACATAAGAAATAAGCAAAAGCTAGTAATAAATGCATTTAAAAAATCCATGATCGTTCAAAATTTTTAATAAAAAAATGGATTTTATACACTGAAATACGAGCTTAAAAATCATTACAAAAAAAAGTAATACACAGACTCCAAAATGGTATCAATAAAAAAAAAAAAACTGATTGTACCGCAAAAAAATGGTCAGAGTATGGTGATGAAAAAATAAAATAAAAAATTTCAGTTAACATTTTTTTTACACTATTTAGACATAACAAATATATACATATGTGGTATTGTTGTAATCATGCTGACCCAGAGAATGAAGGGCATTGGTTAGTTTTGCCACAAACGGAATGTGATGGGAACAAAACCCGTAAAAAGGATGAATTGTGTTTTTTTTTTTCAATTCCACACCATTTGGGGGAGCTGGAGGCTATAGTACTAGAAGAACACATAGATATAGTTGGTGTGGCTGAGACATGGTTGGATTCTTCGCATGACTGGGCTGTAAATATTATGGGTTTTACACTATTTAGGAAAGATAGGGTCAATAGAAAAGGAGGTGGCGTGTGCCTGTATATGAGGAGTGATCGGAAGACATGTGTGAAAGAGGCAATTGTGGGGGAGGATGGTGAGGATGTGGAAATCTTATAGGTGGAAGTTCAAAGGGATATAAAAATAAAAAAATAAAACTTGATGTAATCTATAGACCCCCTAACATCACAGAGGAGATAGAATCACAACTGTATAACCAAATAGAGCGGGCTGCACAGGATGGTACAGTTGTCATAATGGGAGCTTTTAAATTCCCAGACATTGACTGGGGACATGATTCCTCATCTACTGCAAAGGGGAGAAGATTCCTCAACTTGCTGCAGGGCCACTTTATGGGCCAGTTTGTAGAAGCTCCCACTAGGGGCAATGCTTTGTTGGATCTAGTAATCTCTAATGATGCAGAGCTTGTTGGAAATGTTACTGTTCGAGAAACACTAGGTAATAGTGACCACAATATAATTATATTCCCCCTAAACTATAAGAAGCAAACTCTGTCAGGCAGACCAAAGAATTTCAAAAAGGCTAATTTCCTTGGGTTGAGGGCAGCATTTCAGGGCATAGACTGTGTGCAGCTACTATCACATAATAATACTGAGGATAAATGGAAGAGCTTTAAATCCACATTGAGGAATTATACTTGTTACCTAAAGGAATAAATTTTTTAGTGCAAATTGTTAAAATAAAACCCCCCATGGCTTACAGCTACTGTAAAAAGGGCAATAAAAGACAAAAAAAAAGGGGATTTCAAAAATACAAGTCTGAGGGGTCAGCTGGAGCGTTTGAAGATTACAAGGGGCTTGATAAAATCTGCAAAAAGGAGATAAAATTAGCAAAAATACAAAACGAACAGGTAGCAAAAGAGCGCAAAACAAATCCCCCAAATTTATTTTAATATATAAATGCTAAAAAACCTAGGTCTGAGCAGGTAGGTCCCCTAAATAATGGTAAAGGTGGGTAGTCACTGAAGATAAGGCAGAGTTACTAAATTGGCTTTTTAGCTCTGTACAGGTCCTTCTCAAAAAATTAGCATATTGTGATAAAGTTCATTATTTTCTGTAATGTACTGATAAACATTAGACTTTCATATATTTTAGATTCATTACACACCAACTGAAGTAGTTCAAGCCTTTTATTGTTTTAATATTGATGATTTTGGCATACAGATCATGAAAACCCAAAATTCCTATCTCAAAAAATTAGCATATCATGAAAAGGTTCTCTAAACGAGCTATTAACCTAATCATCTGAATCAACTAATTAACTCTAAACACCTGCAAAAGATTCCTGAGGCTTTTAAAAACTCCCATCCTGGTTCATTCCTCAAAACCGCAATCATGGGTAAGACTGCCGACCTGACTGCTGTCCAGAAGGCCATCATTGACACCCTCAAGCAAGAGGGTAAGACACAGAAAGAAATTTCTGAACGAATAGGCTGTTCCCAGAGTGCTGTATCAAGGCACCTCAGTGGGAAGTCTGTGGGAAGGAAAAAGTGTGGCAGAAAACGCTGCACAACGAGAAGAGGTGACCGGACCCTGAGGAAGATTGTGGAGAAGGACCGATTCCAGACCTTGGGGGACCTGCGGAAGCAGTGGACTGAGTCTGGAGTAGAAACATCCAGAGCCACCGTGTACAGGCGTGTGCAGGAAATGGGCTACAGGTGCCGCATTCCCCAGGTCAAGCCACTTTTGAACCAGAAACAGCGGCAGAAGCGCCTGACCTGGGCTGCAGAGAAGCAGCACTGGACTGTTGCATGTCATTCGGAAATCAAGGTGCCAGAGTCTGGAGGAAGACTGGGGAGAGGGAAATGCCAAAATGCCTGAAGTCCAGTGTCAAGTACCCACAGTCAGTGATGGTCTGGGGTGCCATGTCAGCTGCTGGTGTTGGTCCACTGTGTTTTATCAAGGGCAGGGTCAATGCAGCTAGCTATCAGGAGATTTTGGAGCACTTCATGCTTCCATCTGCTGAAAAGCTTTATGGAGATGAAGATTTCATTTTTCAGCACGACCTGGCTCCTGCTCACAGCGCCAAAACCACTGGTAAATGGTTTACTGACCATGGTATTACTGTGCTCAATTGGCCTGCCAACTCTCCTGACCTGAACCCCATAGAGAATGTGTGGGATATTGGGAAAAGAAAGTTGAGAGACGCAAGACCCAACACTCTGGATGAGCTTAAGGCCGCTATCGAAGCATCCTGGGCCTCCATAACACCTCAGCAGTGCCACAGGCTGATTGCCTCCATGCCACTCCGCATTGAAGCAGTCATTTCTGCAAAAGGATTCCCGACCAAGTATTGAGTGCATAACTGAACATAATTATTTGAAGGTTGACTTTTTTTGTATTAAAAACACTTTTCTTTTATTGGTCGGATGAAATATGCTTATTTTTTGAGATAGGAAATTTGGGTTTTCATGAGCTGTATGCCAAAATCATCAATATTAAAACAATAAAAGGCTTGAACTACTTCAGTTGGTGTGTAATGAATCTAAAATATATGAAAGTCTAATGTTTATCAGTACATTACAGAAAAGAATGAACTTTATCACAATATGCTAATTTTTTTAGAAGGACCTGTATATACAAAATAAGAGAAAGGTGCTGATATCTGTGGTGCTGCGGCTGTTAGTACATCTAGTAATATACTCGATTGGCTAACTGTAGATATAGTCCATGTAGCTGGCCAGCTAAGACTTGTCCTAGTTTGCTAATATAGCTTGTATGTTTATGCAGCTGGACCTGCCAATAACCTTAATACAGTTCCTATGTTTATGTTTTAGAGACAAAAGCAGAGTTATTTACTGTGACTTCATGTTTTGGATGTCATATTACTGTTATATTTTGTGTTCACAGAAGCAGAAAAAGATAATATGCCTTTAAGATTCATTTTGTAATGAACGGTAAGCTCAGTGACACAGCAGAAACAACAGAAAGTAAAGTGTTACTCTGTTGTTGCTGGGCAGAAGTCTAGACCAATCACAAACGGCTTCTCACACAGCAAGAGTTTTCACCAATCACAGCCAGCCTTACACACAGCCTGTCTGGGAATTCCCCCAGCTCCTGCTGCTAGAATCATTATTCACCAAAGACAGGAGCTGAAGAGACATTCACTCCACTGAGAGCTGGGTTTTATGGGAACAAGAGGCCAATGTAGGTATTTAAAACAGTTATCTATCTAGTTCAGTATACATTTCTAAACACAATACTAACAATATGAACATTATATATGTGTGTACTTACAGTTCCACCAATTGCAATCATACAAGTTCAATTTCAAAGTACAAATACAAATTGCAAGCTACAGTTGCAAACTGAACTACTACAAATACCATACAAACATATTGCAATCCAAATTGCATACGACTATACTAGATCATACTCAACCAATCTGCAAATAGTCATTGCTAACTGCATACTGCAAGTTAACTATTAGTTAGACCTCAGATATACCTCTCAGAGAGATCATAAAGTGCTTAAATAACTTAAAGTGAGAGTACAGATACTCAAGAGAGAAATATAGCCACCATTTTATGTTGAATGACAAGATTGAACAGTTGAACCACCATCTTATGCATACCGCCATTTTGTGATATCTTTTCAACACGTGTTATGTACATGGACTATCTGCTACAGAGGCGGCAGTGTTATATATGAAGAAAAGTTGAAGTTAATAAACAAGTTATTTGAAGCATTTGGTGTGCTCTTTAAACCTACTGTTTCCATAGAACGGGGCTAGAGGAATTACAGAGTAATAGACAGTTTGGTTAGACTCAAAGTCAGAGATATCAAAATTCTTCTAATGCCACAGCACAAAAGGCACTTCATAGTGCTGCACTGCCACAGTCCAAGACAAGTTAAATAGGACAAATGTGAACAAGGCTCCAGGTCCAGATGGATTACGCCCAAGAGTGCTTAAAGAGCTCAGTTTAGTCATTGCTGTGCAACTGTTTATAATTTTTAAAGTTTCTTTAGTTACTGGTACAGTGCCAGATGATTGGCGCAAGGCAAACGTGGTGCCCATATTCAAAAAAGGATCTAGGTCCTTCACAGGTAATTATAGACCAGTTAGTTTAAGGCTTTTGACACTATCCCATAGACGTTTAATAGGTAAAGTAAGGTCTATAGCCTTGGAAAGTATAGTTTGTAATTGGATTGAAAACTGGCTGAAGGACCATGTCCAGAGTGTTGTGGTCAATGGTTTCTCTTCAGAATGATCCTGGATTATGTGGTGTACTCCAAGGTTCAGTGCTGGGCCCTTTATTATTTAATTTATTTATCAAGGATGAGATTAATAGCACCATTTCTATTTTTGCAGATGATACTAACCTATGTAGAACTGTACAGTTTATGGAAAATGCCCATATACTACAAGCTGACTTGAACAGTGTGAGTGATTGGGCATCAACTTGGCAAATGAGGTTCAATGTGGAGATATGTAAAGTTATGCATCTTGGTAGTAATAATCTCTGTGCTTCATATGTCCTAGGGGAAGTAGCACTGGGGGAGTCACTTATAGAGAAGGATTTGGGTGTCCTTGTAGATCATAGATTGAATAACACCATACAATGCCAATCAGCTGCTTCTAAGGCCACCAGGTTGTCATGCATTAAACAAGGAATGGACTTGCGGGAAAGGGATGTAATACTACTACTTTACAAAGCGTTGGTGTGGCCTCATCTGGAATATGCAGTTCAGTTCTGAGCACCAGTCCATAGAAAGGACGCATTACAGCTGGAAAAAGGAGTTTTATATGTAAATATAGGTCAGTATAGTAACTATTTTACTGTCTGCAACAGAAGACTATCAGGACCAGGATATGGGGAGAGGGCAAACAGGCCAAAAGCTCAGGGTCAGGACAACAGGGCACAGTTTTGTTTAACAAATGAGTGCTTCTATTGTGGAAGTGATTATTAGTACAAGACACCCAAGGAAGCAGCGGGTATGTCATCGCTAGCCCTGTGCAGGGATTACTTACTGCTACCTAGTCCTCTTCACTGGGTTCCGGCGCTACACTTTTTCCTGACAGCCTACAGCGTCAGGACGTATCACGCTATGACCTGACACTGCGCAACCCCTAGACTGGCGACTTGTATGAATTTAGGGGCTGATCAGGGGATTGTATGAATTTGGGGACTACTTTAAGAGCAAATCTGGGGTCTTTGTGATTTGGGGGGCTGGTCTAAGGTCTTATTAATTTGAGGGCCGATTTAGGGTCTAATGTGTGTGGTCTGTATTCATTTGGGGGTTTGATCTGGAGGTCTATATTCATTTTGGGGCCTCATCTGGTGTCAGTATCAATTTTGGATTGGATCTGAGGGTACAGTGTTCATTTTAGGACATGGTCAGATATCATAGTCAAGTATCAAAATAATGCCAGTGTGACACTTGACCCTGACACATGACACTGACACCTGAGTTTGACTTATGCTCTTCATAGGTCAGGGTCAAAGTGAGAATGATAGAATTATAGATATACTATGTATTTGTATGCTAGATCACACAATCAAAGAACTACTGCTGAGCTTATAGCTCTGTGCCTAAAATGCTGTAAGATAACACATTACAGTGTTATATGAGTGCATAGCTGATAGCTCAGTGGTAATTCAATTGCCTCATATCCAGTGTTTCTGTGTTCAAAACCTCTTTCAGCCTCTACAAATTTTTTACATTTTATTAATTGCTAGATAAGAGGCAAATTCAAATGATGTCTGATGTGGATATCAGACTTTCCTCACTCGTCATGGTCACTATAATCTTTAGGTTTACTATGTTTTTGGTATACTACATCTCATAGATAAAAATAAATCACCACCTTTGGTGTCTAAAGCTATAGCTCAGTGGTAAGACACTTGCTTTGCATGTAGTGTTCATGGGTTCAAACCCCCTTTCAGGGTTTTAATAAAAATTTATATTTTATAGAGCTTTAGATCAGAGACAAGTGGTGTGTGATGTAAGTAGTTCTTTTTTTATTTTATTAAGAGTACATGGGCAGAACTATAGGAAAGGGGGCACTAATTTACTGTATCTTCTATTTCCATGGGGACTGAGGGGTTTTTAGTTTTTTTTGTCTTGAAAGAGTCACTGTACAATATAATGATGTACAGGTCCTTCTAAAAAAAATTAGCATATTGTGATAAAGTTCATTATTTTCTGTAATGTACTGATAAACATTAGACTTTCATATATTTTAGATTCATTACACACCAACTGAAGTAGTTCAAGCCTTTTATTGTTTTAATATTGATGATTTTGGCATACAGCTCATGAAAATCCAAAATTCCTATCTCAAAAAAATTAGCATATTTCATCCGACCAATAAAAGAAAAGTGTTTTTAATACAAAAAAAGTCAACCTTCAAATAATTATGTTCAGTTATGCACTCAATACTTGGTCAGGAATCCTTTTGCAGAAATGACTGCTTCAATGCGGCGTGACATGGAGGCAATCAGCCTGTGGCACTGCTGAGGTGTTATGGAGGCCCAGGATGCTTCGATAGCGGCCTTAAGCTCATCCAGTGTGTTGGGTCTTGCGTCTCTCAACTTTCTCTTCCCAATATCCCAGGAGCCGTAGTTACTCCAAGAAGAACTCCCCTGTCCACCCAAAATGTGGAGAGCTTGACCTTTGTCAAGATGAATCAGGCATGGATCAGCCAGGATTTTCACCCACCAATGCCTGAAGCATCTGATTAGATCATCCATGCCGCCTCACCCAAAGCTTGACAAAAATTTATGTTTTTTTCTGGCTACCTGCCTCAGCTACTATTCTGATGCTGCCACCTGCCTGATACCACACATCTGCTGCCAAGTGCTCAGTCTTTCACCCACCTTCGTCAGCAGGTAATGGTATTGCCACCCACCACCCTACTCTGTCACCGGATCACTTTGTGGTCTCCTGATGCTGCTGCTGTCATCTCCACACTATGTGACCTTGCCACACTGCGGTCTTGTCAGGGACGTCATCTTTCCCTGGAGTCGGAGGGTACGGTGTAAGGTATGAACCACCCATTAGCCTGGCAGATCCACAGGCGTCCCAGCCGCTAATGCGCCGATTTAGTCCTCAGCTGTGGACTTTGCTGGAGGAGGTTTCCCAGCCCACACACATACGACCTAACCTGCTATTGAACAGCAGGAGAGGAAGCTTCCTGGTCACCTTGGAGACCGGGGGAGGACACACACACCCTCTGGCTATAAAAACCTGATCAGAGCCCTGGCTCAGTGCAGAGTTGCTGCTGCTATTTCCACACTACGTCACCTTGCCACTCTGTGGTCTCCTGATGCTGCTGCCGCCACCTCTAGACTGTCATTGTGCCACTATGTGGTCTCCTCATGCTGCTTCCACCTCACCACTAGGTCATAGAGCAACTCTGTGGACTTCTCATGCTGTTCCCACCCTCTCCACTTCATGACTGGGCCACTATTTTGCCTTTCGGCCTGGCTAACCATCATTTATTTGACCCTTCTTCTGATCTCTCGGAAGTAAGGAAAAATGAGATGCACAATGGATCCTGTCTGTGTAGCAGCTGTAAGGCCTGTATGGTCCCATAAGATTTGGCTTATAATTTGGTAGCCAAAATCAGGAGTGGGTATAAAACACAGAAGACATGCAAATATTCTATTCATGTGTCATCTCTGTTTTGGGCATTAGCAATACTGTTAGATTATTGCGCATATGCTGACCAAGTGAAGGCTTATGCTCCACAGACAGGATCAGGTTTTTTGTGGGTTATTGTTCAGACGGATCAAGGGAAGGGTAAAAAAATCAGTGACGTCAACACAAACTTACTGCGGACATCCTCTCCACTCTGTCAGGGGGGGCTCTACATAAATAAGCGTTAAATATTACAGGTTCTGTAGACATCTATGTGGAATCAGATGGCGACAGTGTAAAAGGAGTGTGCTTCTTCTGGACGCTAACATCGACCTTTAAGGCTGAGTTCATACTTGAGTTATTTGGTCAGTTTTGGCCCCATGGCTGCCCAAATAAGTGAAGTGTGCAGTGATTCTAAGAGCAATGCCTGTCATCTGCATGTCATACTGACTCACAGTATAGCTTCTTTATGCGTATTACTGCAAGGCACAGTATTCTACACCACTATAAAGGCTCTCAACAACCCAGAAATAGACGTTTTTTAACGCGATTTGCCACAAATAAATTCTGACCAAAACAAATCTTTTCAAAGAATTCGGCGAACCAGCCGAATCCAATTTTTGAGAAATTTGCTCATATCTACTGATAAGCTAACACAGTAGTGGTGTCTATAATCATATATTGTCCCTGTGAATAAAGCAGTTAATACATAGATTATCTTTCTGAGAAGATATATATATATATATATATATATATATATATATATATATATATACACAGTAGATAAGTATAAGCCAGGACACAGCTCTGCCCTCAGCCTGATGTCTAGTCCTGTCAATCAATGGGAGGGGGCGTGTACAGAGCACAGGGGATGTTCAACCCCGCCTCTTAGTGCTCCAATTGCTCATTTGCATATGAATACATATTTATCTGCAGCCGTTTAGCATACAGACAGAAGAAATATATAGTTTTAACCAGCATAGGGGTTTAAGGGGTTGTCCGGGTTCAGATCTGAACCCGGACATACCCATATTTTCACCCAGGCAGCCCCCCTGATGTTAGCATTGGTACATGTTATGCTCCGATGCGTTCCCTTGCCCTGCGCAGGGCAAGGGCTTTTTCATTTACAACAACACACTGCTGGGCGGAGGCTTCGGGCCAGCAGTGTGTTTGGTGAAGTCACCGGCTCTTATGGGTCGGCTATACCTAAAGCCCGCCCATCATTTCCGGTGACATCACCGGGCTCACTGCTGACGGAAGCCTCCGACTGGCAGCCCTATGGAGAGCCCAGTACGTCACCGAATCTGCTGAAAATGCCTTTGCTATATGCAAGTGATCGCAGTGTGCTGACGACACGACACGGGTGTGCCTGAAGCGAGGCATAAATGTTTTAACCCTGAGCACCACCTGCATGATTCGGCATCTAACCGTAAAGCACGAGGTGCAGTGGAGTACAAAAAATAGAACTGTAAAAAATCTGAGGCTCCTCCTGCGCCCTACTGATGACCGGCATAGGCAATATTCGAATTTGCAATATTTCGCACATTTTTGGACTAATAATCGCCATAAATTAGCAAATTCTAGAATTCATGATCTCCAGTTATCATTTTCTTGATTGTAAAACTCAGCAATGTAATATGTGCGTATTGCGTGCCCAATACAGGCGTGGTTCACTTTTGCTACATTTTTCAAGCTGCTAGACGTTTCCCGAGACTAAAATGGTTGGCACGGTAGAACAATAGCTTTATATGCAGATAGTGTTCCAAAATATTCAAGATTGCGCAAATCGGCAATAATGATGTGAATATTTTTGCACAATTCATACAACTTCACATTTTTATCAGGTCTGAGTAGATATTACTGATTGGTGCACTAAGTATTGTTGTGACATCACAGCACTATGTCTGTAACATGTATGTATGGACAGCAGAGAAATATCTCTCACATGCACTACTCTCAATGACACTGCGCTCTCTCTCAGAACTGCAAAAAAACAGCAGAAAATGGTTGCTGGGGAGTTTCCTACATAGTGAGGGGTAGGCAACTTTCATATTAGTTGCGGGATGTTGCTAAGCTCAGACAAACACATTGCAGCCTTCTCATTGGTCCACAAGCAAGAAGCAGGGAGGGATCATGGGTACTGATGAAAAAAAATCTAGAATATTCCCAATTACGAAGATATAGCACTATATTCTAGATCTTAGTGAATTCTTGAAGTGTCGATATTCGCGATTAGAATATTCTCTCTTAACACTACTGCTCCCTCCATTCTCATAATCTCCTGGACTCTACTGATCCACATTGATATGGAGGGAGCAGAAGACTGCCTCCATAGGCATGGGATGCAAGCTCTCGCCGCGTTCACCAGATGTCGTACCACAGATTTGTTGTAGGATGCCAAAGGGATCTCGCACTGATGGAGCAGGAAAAAGGCCGGCGTCTTCGGGGGGGAATACGTAGTGAACTTCGACGTGATCCCCCATACAGAGTCCCAGAAAGCTGAGAGAAGGGGACAAGACCAAAACACATGCAATAATGTACCCCTCTCAGAGCCACAACGCCAGCACATGGGCGAGGCAGATGGGAAGATGGAATTGAGTCTAGTTGGGACCCTGTACCAATGGGACAGGAGTTTGAAACACGCCTCCTGAACATTGCTGGCCATAGATGATTTGTGAATGCATGTGTATAGTCTCAAACGCTGTTCTGAAGAGAGAGTCATTTCCAAGTCAGTTTCCCATTGGGAGACAAAATTGGGGGGAGGTTGGTCCGGGGGGGATGTTAACAAATTATATGTGCGTGAAAGGGTGCGTCTAGTCACTCCAGACTGCTCACAGAGGGCCTCAAAGTCTGTCTTAGCACGGACGTATGTAGTCGCAGGAGGAAGTGAAGACAGGAAGTGAGTAAGTTGTCTAGACTGCCAGGGGTTGAGGGTAGGGAGACCCACAGTCTCTGAGATCTGTTGTGGGGTGAGCCATTGATCCGCGGCAATCAGATGGTGGGCCCTGAATTTGTTGCAGTTCACTAGCTCTTGAAAAGGACCGCGCTCTAACCCTGGGGGGAATTGAGGGTTTCCCAAAATAGGGAACATAGGAGAGGGGGATGGAGAGATACCCGGGCGATTCTGAATGCAGGCTAAGACTTTCAAAGAGGGGCCAATTGTTGGGTGTAGGCGAGCCTCCAATGGAACCTGGGTGGACAACCAAGGAATGGCTGACAATGGAGCCGACAGGAAGGACTGCTCAACTGAGACCCATTGTTTATATGTCTGGTGTCGACACCAATCAACTATCCTAAGAAGATGTGATGCCCTATGATATGAGAGGAAGTCAGGGAGCCCTTAACCACCCTCCAGCTTGGGACGGAAAAGTACGGACCACGCTATCCTGGACGGTTTGCCTGCCCATATGAAGTGGGTCAACATTTTCAAGAGAGTGTGAAAGAAGAGTCTGGGGATGTGAATCGGTAGGGCTTGGAAGAAAAATAGGATCTTTGGCAGTATATTCATTTTAAAAATAGATATCCTTCCAAACCAAGAAAACGTACCAGTATGCCACCTATCCAAATCTGCTTTTATGGTTCGAAGAAGAGTTGGATAGTTCACCTGATAGAGCTCCGCTAGTGTGGGGGTCAGTAGAATCCCCAGGTATTTCAAGGACGAGCGAGCCCACTTAAATGGAAAGCTTTCTGAGATAGATTGGACCATGGAGGGGGGAAGGGTTATGTTTAAGGCCTCCGATTTTTGATAATTGATTTTAAAGTTCGAGAGGTGAGCATATATTTTTAGCTCCTGAAAAAGGTTCGGGAGGGTAACCCTAGGATTGGTGAGAAAGAACAGAAGGTCATCAGCATAAGCTGCAACCTTGTGCGAAGTCTCATGAATCCGTAGCCCTGAAATATCTGGGTTCCCCCTTATGTGACACAGAAGCGGCTCCAGACAAACCACGAATATTAAAGGGGATAGGGGGCAGCCCTGCCTTGTACCATTACGGATGGACAGGGGCATGGAGAACTGACCATTCACCTTGACCACCGCCGAGGGGTTGGAGTAGAGGTTAGTAATTCGAGCCATCATTTTGTCCCCCATTCCCACACAGCGTAGGGTTTCGAACATAAATTCCCAATTGACCCTATCGAACGCCTTCTCGGCGTCGGTAGATAGGAATAAAGTTGGAGTCTTGGAGGTAACTGCACGGTAGATCATGTTAATTGCTCTCGTGGTGCTATCACGGGCTTCTCTTAGAGGTAAAAAACCGGTTTGGTCTAAGTGGATTAATTTTTGTAAATGAGGTAGCAGGCGAGTGGCAAGTATTTTAGAAAATAATTTTAGATCCACATTGATCAGGGAAATGGGACGGTAGCTCTGGCAACATGAGGGGTCCTTCCCTTCCTTGGGGACTACTGTGATATGCGCCCTTAGGGTGTCATTCGGAAGTGTGCGGGCCCTATCCAGTGAGTTAAAGGCAGCTATAAAATGAGCAGGCAAAGTGTCCTTAAACTGTTTATAGTAGGAAAGCGTAAGTCCATCTGGACCCGGGGCCTTCCCTGACTGGGTGTCCTTAATAGCTGCCTGTAACTCACACAATGATATGGGTGACTCCAAGTCAGAAACCGCTTCTGGGGACATAGATGGCAAGCCCGCAGATTCAAGATAAGTTCTCACCGAGGGACTGGATTCAGGGCTAACTGATTGACGAGAGTCACCAAGATTGTACAGGGTGTGGTAGTAGGATCTGAATGCTTCTGCTATTTCCTTCGGGAGAGAGGTCCTTCTACCGGTGGGGAGAGATACCTGGGGGACAAAGGAACGCAGCCTAGTCTTTTGTAACGCCCGTGCAAGGGTTCTGCCTGGTTTGTTACCATGTTCATAGAAATGTCTACGGCACTTAATTAAGGTCACTTTGGCTTTTGAAAGGCATAAAGAGCGAACCTGGTCCCTTAGTTGGGTAAGCTCCGCTCCCAGCTGCAAGTCCAGAGTCCGCTTATGCTGCTGTTCTAGTGCGTGTATGCGCGTTAGGAGGGTAGATATCTTTGCTGCGCTTTCCTTCTTCAAACGGGACCCTAGTTTGATAAAGATGCCTCTGATATAACATTTATGGGCCTCCCATATGGTAAGAGGGTCGCTCTCGGGAGTTACATTGGTCGCAAAATACTCAGCCAGGTCTCTCTGGACTTCCGAAATGACCTGGAGATCCTGGAGAAGTGAGTCATTTAACTGCCGATGCCAGGCTCTGGATTGGTGGGCTGGGAGGGAAAGGGATATGGAGACCAGGGCATGGTCCGAGAATGTAATAAATCTCAGCTTTAGAGAGAAGGTCTAGTCTAGCATGGTTCAGGAAGAAATAATCCAGTCTAGAGTAGGAGTTGGGATGCGAAAAGAATGTGTAGTCCCGGGATGTTGAATGAAGGATACGCCAGGTATCAGCAAGTTGGCGAGAAAATAAGAGCTCCTTAAGTCTGGTAATGGCGGAGAGAGGGAAGAAAACCTGGCCCTTGGAGGAGTCCAAGCGAGGATTCAGGACAATGTTAAAATCCCCGCTGAGAATTAGTAGTCCCTCAGTGAAATCCTCCAAGGCCCTGAGGGTTCTAGATAAAAATCCCACCTGACCATTGTTGGGGGCGTATACTGTTGCCAGTGTAACTTTAGAACCCGCTAAGTTACCCTTTACAAATAGGTACCTGCCTGCTCCATCAGTGCGAGAGTCAATCAGGTCCCATGAGATAGCGTTGGAGATGAGAATGGAAACACCTTTCGTCTTGGTATCAGGGTCAGTACTATGGTAGACATGTGGAAAGCCCCTGTCCGAGAGCTTCGGAGTGGAAGATGCACGAAAATGAGTTTCCTGGATGAACGCCACATGCGCGCGTTTCTTCCAGAGGAGACGCAGAAGGGACGATCTCTTCTCCGGCAAGTTCAACCCCTGTACATTAAGGGAGACCAACAAAACGTCAGACATGGTGCAATACTGTGCGACTGAGAACGGAGACAAACAGAACTTCTCAGTGAGAGCAAAGAATGCTGACAGCGTGGATAAGGGAGAGGAAAGGGAGGGGGACAGGAACACCGGGACGGAAAAAAGGAGGAAATCTAGCCCTCAGGAGAGGGACAAAAAAACTATCAAGGTAGAAGTAACTGCGAGTAACCTGTCTGTTAGATTTCACAGAGGCAAGAACTCACAGTGCCCTAGCGGGGGGAGAGAAACAGCCGGCGTCTACAAAGGAGAAAGAACACATGTCACACGGAGAGCAATCCGTGACCAGAAAAGAAAACCAGGATAGAATAATACCCAAAGACCCCTTCCCCTGAGGTTATGGTACTTTAGCTGAGTGGAATAGAGGAAGGCAGTGGTAGGAGCAGAGACACATAAGATATGGGGACAGGAGTCATCTCAAGGGTAAGACTATAACACAGAAGAGGAGGTGCAGAGACTATCTCAGGACCACATAAGTCCATGAAGAATGAAGGGACGCCAAAAACCGCTCAGCTGGGCCACCCTTAATAATTCAGGCAGACAGTCACATCAGTTGAGTATACCCCTGTGGATCAGCGAGGAGGTGGGGGAAGGCGCCGTGGAGGCTGGTATTGTGGTCCGGAAAGGCGGCCGCGGAAAGAGTTGGAGTGGCCAGGAGACAGCCGTCTCGGGGATGTGGATGATGCTCTTTGTGGAAAGTCCAGTTCCTGATGCAAACCTTGCAAAGATGGAGGCAGTGTCCAGTCAGGAACCGTGAAGGGGCGGACATCGAGGAACCTGAACAGTTCCGGCAGGTCAGCCAGAGAACGAACCTGCATGGATTGGCCGTTAGGGTATCTGACAATAATATGGAACGGGTGTCCCTAGCGATAGGATGCTCCCGCGTCCTTGATTGCCTCCAACAGGGGCCTGACCATTCTTCTCATAGATAAGGTCAGACGGGATACATCAGGCAGGATGGAGATTGGTATATCCTCAAAGAAAATCTCCTTCTTTTCCCAGGCCTTGCGCAGGATACGCTCTTTGACTGTATAAAAATGGACCCGGCATATGACGTCACGTGGTCTGTCTGCATCACGGTTTCTGGGTCCTGCAGTCCTATGGACTCTGTCCAGCTCAATTTTGGTCTGAGGAGAATTGTCCAAGACAGAGTTAAAAATGCCAACCACGACAGGATGAAGTTGGTCATTAGGAACAGACTCTGGGATGTTGCGAAGCTTAAGATTATTTCGGCGACCTCTATTTTCCACATCGTCGAGGTGTAGAGAGAAATCTTGCATTTGAAGAGTTTGTGCATATAGTGACTCCGAGTGGGAGTGAACCACGGAAGCGGTAACTGCGTAGCGGTGCTCTAGCGAGGATAAGCGGTCATCCAAATGATGGACTTCATCTCGGACAGCTTGCAGGGCCTGGGCCTGTTTGTTCTCGGGCCACCTGCGCCTCCAGGTCTGATTTAGAGGGTAGTGCCCTTATCATTTCCCAGAGTTCTGCCAGCGTGCGATCAATGGAGGGCGGGGGTAAGGGAGACCCCTGTGGCTCCTCTGGTTGCTGTGTCAGCGTGGAGAAGATGGCCGGCACGCTTTGGCTGAGGGACTGGGTGGCTGGGACCAGGCCCATGTGGCCTGGAGTGTGGATTGCGGCCATCAAGGGCGGCGTCTTGTCCACCGCAGGGCTCCCCCTGGAGACAGTAACAGGGGACAACAAGTGAGCCGGGGCCCTGTCCATGGGCTGCCTAGGTTCAGCAGCATGTCGGTTAACCGCATAGGGAGAAGCGGCAGCGGTACGCAAGCCCTCCGATTCAGTAGGCCCTGAACTGGCCTGATCGGCGGTACCTGCGGGCTCCGGCTGGGATGGTGCAGCATGGCGCCACGGAGAACTCGGGCAGGCGTCCTGGCTACTCACTGTAGTAACCACACGGTGGGTACTTTCTTCCCCCAGGTGGCAATCTTGTGGCCGGGACATCTCCAATGCTGGCGCCGGTGAGAATGGCGGTGCTGCTGGGCGCAGGGACGAAGGAGCGGCGGCCATTGTGGGTGAGTCGTACCCTTCCTGCTGGCTGGAACGGAGGAAGCGGCCGATAGATTGCTCAGGGGGGACCGCAGGCTTACTCCTCGAACGTCTCCCTCTAGTCATGGCCAAGAGAGGCAGGTAGGGGAGCGGTCTTTCCTCGTTCTCCTGGGTCTAGTCACGGAGCTCTCTTCTCACACGTCCTCACGCCGCCATGCCGAAGCCACGCCCCCCCCCCTTATTTATATTTTTTTAATTAGGGTACACATTGGAAAATATAACCTGTGATAACCCCCTAAAGTCGTGCTAAACACGCATTCAGACAATACACTGGCTGCAGGGCAGGACAGAACCTCCAAGGCGTAAATGGCTAGCTCAGGCCATGTGCCCAATTTGGAGACCCAGAACTTGAAGGGGGCAGAACCATCAGTCAGATAGTGGAGATGTGTGCAAACATATTGCCCCACCATGTCGCACGTCCCTGTGATGTTCACAATTCAATTGTATATCTGCTCTATCAACTTTCGATGTTCTTTTCTGCACCTACCATGTTGATCATGGTTAGCGGCGAATCAGGGTTCCATGCCGGAGAGGGAGCATAAAAAAGGGAGACCACATCCAAGGGAGATCAATGGATGAAATTTAATTGTGATCGAGCAGAAATGTGGGAGAAGCTATTAAAACGGAAGAATTGAAGGAAAGGAGGGGGCGCGCAGCAATTAGCCATTCTCGACTCGGGGAGGTAGTGACGATAAATAACAATACAGGACTCTTAAGATGCCCTGTTATTGGAATGATTAATAAAAAATTATAGGGAATGTCACTGGGGTATTCTGGATTTGGAAACGTTAGCCAGGAGAGGCCCTGCTGCCGCTTTGTTGACTCTAGATAACTTCTGCCTGATCACACGTCCCTGTGACGGCCACGATCCATTTGGATATCTTCTCTATCAACTTTCGATGTTCTTTTCTGAGCCTACCATGTTTATCACGGTTATCGGCAAATCAGGGTTCCACGCCGGAGAGGGAGTGTAAGAAAGGGAGACCTCATCCAAGGGAGGTCAATGGCTGCAATGGGACGAAGCGGAAATGTGAGACAAGTTATTAAAGCAGAAGGATCGAATGAAATTAAAGACGAATTTTTGAAATTTAAGTCCCTGTCACCTATGCAGAGCAGGGGTTTTTCATCGCCAGAAATGGGTTAATGTCACCCACCAATGGAACAGATTATGTTAAAAAATGTGTCACCTATGTAGAGCAGGGGTTTATTCACGGCAAAAATTGCAAAATGTCAACCCAAGA
The DNA here is from genome assembly GCF_014858855.1 of Bufo gargarizans. Classification (NCBI taxonomy): domain Eukaryota; kingdom Metazoa; phylum Chordata; class Amphibia; order Anura; family Bufonidae; genus Bufo; species Bufo gargarizans. The sequence goes on from NC_058084.1 coordinate 232,569,295, forward strand.
ATGTAATGTGAAATTTATGAACCTGTCTACTAGGTATAGCAGTGGTATAGCCCACCCAAAAATTGGTGAATTTCACCCGAAAATGTAACAGAAAAATTTGTGAAATAAAATACGTACAAATAAAAAATAACATCATTTATGAGGTGGAGGTCCGTATGGAGTAGGAGTTTGAAGAGGCGGTGGACGTAGCGGTGTAGGTGGAAGCAGCGGTGGAGGAGGAGGTAGCCAACACTGTTTTTTGGTTTACATTTTTTTATTTAATTTTTTTTTAAATTAGGGTACACTCCAGAAGAGTGTGAAATATCCAAAATACAAGAATGAGCAATTGCACTGTAGTACAACAATGGCTGGTTAAGACCGGTATACATGTCTATTCTGCACAAGGTACGGACAAGTCCTGTGGGGTCCATGCTTGGTTCATTTTAATGAACGTGAGCTTGTCCACATTGGCTGTGGACAGGCGGCTCCGCTTGTCTGTGATACACTGGCTGCAGGGTAGGCCAGCACCTCCAAGGTGTAAAGGGCAAGCTCAGGCCATGTTCCCAATTTGGAAACCCAGAAGTTGAAGGAGGCAGAACCATCATTCAGTACGTGTAGGTGTATGCACACATACTGCTCCACCATGTTGGTGAAATGCTGCCTCCTGCTAAGACGTTCCATATCAGCTGGTGGTGCTGGATGTTGCGGCGTGCTGACAAAGCTTTTCCCATTTAGGCCATGCTAACCATGCCTTCTGAGGTGCTGGCAGTGCCCCAGCTGCATTGGCGACCTCTTCCTCCTTCTCTGTCTGCCTTGTGCTACCACTGTGCCCCCACTGTCAAATGGGAATACCATCAGCAGCGCATCTACCAGCGTGCGCTTGTACTCGCGCATCTTCCGATCACGCTCCAGTGACAGAATTAAGGACGGTACGTTGTCCTTGTAACGGGGATCCAGCAGCGTGGCCACCCAGTAATCAGCACAAGTTGTAACATGTAGACAGTGCGGAGACACTGCAGCATGTAATCGTTCATGTGTGCCAGGCTGCCCAGAGGCAAAGAAAAGCTGTCCTCTGTGGGAGGTGTATCGTCTGTGTCCTCTGTATCCCCCCAGCCACGCACCAGTGATGGTCATGAGCTGGTCTGGGTGCCACCCTGCTGTGAACATGGTTCCTCCTCCATCTCGACATCCTCCAAAACTGTGCCCTGGCTGGACAATTATGTACCTGGCGTTTGTGGGTGCAGTAACCCACCCTCAGAGCCACTTGTGAATGACTGTCTGGAAACCCTATGAAATGATCCCTCTTCTTCTTCCTCCTCCTCCTCCTGTGCCACATCCTCTTCCATCATCGCCAGCAGCGTTTTTTCAAAGAGACATAGAAGTTTATAGTAACACTGAGAATGGCGTTATCGGTACTGGCCATGTTGGTGGAGTACTCAAAACAGCGCAACAAGGAACACAGGTCTCGCATTGTGGAGGCCCAGTCATTGGTGGTGAAGTGGTGCTGTGCCGCAGAGCGACTCACCCGTGTGTGCTGCAGCTGAAACTCCACTATCGCCTGCTGCTGCTTGCACAGTCTGGCCAGCATGTGCAAGGTGGAGTTCCACCTTTTGGGCACGTAGCATATGAGGTGGGAAGGCCAAAGTTACGCTGCAGCGCAGACAGGCGAGCAGCAGCAAGGTGAGAACGCCGAAAGCACGAACAGACAGAGCACACTTTATGCAGAAGCTCTGACATATCGGAGTAATTTTTAAAGAATCCCTGCACCACCAAATTCAGCACATGCGCCAGGCAAGAGATGTGCGTCAAACCGGCTAGTCGCAATGCTGCTGTGAGATTTCGCCCATTATCGCACACCACCAGGCCGGGCTTGAGGCTCACTGGAACCAACCACTCATCGGTCTATCAACAGCTCCTGCGCGGTGTGGGGTTTGTCCCCCAAACAGATAAGTTTTAAAACTGCCTGCTATCGTTTACCCCTGGCTGTGCTGAAGTTGGTGGGGAAGGTGTTACGCTGACTGAATGAGGAGCTGGTAGAGGATAAGGAAGCGAAATAGGAGGAGGAAGCAACAGGAGGCAAACTGAAGCGCCCTGCAATCCTCGGTGGTGGAAGGTCATGTGGCAAACTGCCATCTGCCTCAGGCCCAGCCGTCCACTGCATTCACCCAGTGTGCTGTTATGGAGAAATAACATCCCTGACCGTGCTTACTAGTCCACATATCCGTAGTGAAGTGCACCTTGCCACAGATGGAGTTGCGCAGTATACATCTGATTTTGTCTCCCACTTGGTTGTGCAGGGAAGGGATGGAACGCCTGGAAAAGTAGTGGCGGCTGGGCACAATGTACTGTGGAACAGCCACCGTCATAAGCCTTTTAAAGCTCTCAGTCTCCACCAAACGGAATGAAAGCATTTTCAAAGACCAGCAATTTTGAAATGCTGGCATTCAGGGCCAGGGATCGCGGGTAGGTTAGTGGGGTAGTTCCTCTTCCGCTCCAGTGTTTGGGAGATGGAGAGCTGAACGCTTTCGTGGGACATTGTGGAGATGCTTGGTGACCCAGATGCTGGTGTTGCTGGCAGATGGCACTGTCACTCCACATGTGGATGAAGAGTCCGAGACTGCAACAGAAGAGGAAGCAGGAGGAGCCAGACACTTTCTTGGTTTTGGAGTTGTCTACTTCACTGCAGCTCGTGCTTTGCACTTAGATGCCTGGTCATGTAGGTTGTGCTCAGGTTGAGAACGTTTAGGACTCTTCAGGCTCTGATTGCACAGCGTGCAAAGCACTCGTGTCTTGTCGTTAGCACATTGTCTGAAGAACTGCCACGCCAGGGTACTCCTTGGAGCTGGTTTTGTTGTGCTTGGTCCCTTGCTGCGGTGGGCAGTAGCAGGCATACTGTCTAGGGGACGGATGCTCCGCTTTTGTACCCTGCTCCCTGTTCTGCTGTGCTGGTGGCTCTGTGCGACCACCGCCTCTTCCTCCGAACTGCACAGGTTACTCGCATGACCTTGATTCCATGTGGGGTCGAGGACCTCATCGTCCTCCACATCATCTTCCACTCAGTCTTCACCCCTGCCCTCCTTGTCGGTCTGCACACTTTCGAAAACCCCAGCAGTTGGCACCTGTGTTTCGCCATCATCCGAGACGTGCTGCGATGGTCCTCCCATGTACTCATCTTGAAACATAAGTGGTTGGGCATCGGTGCACTCAATCTCTTCCACTTCTGGGGCAGGGCTAGGTGGATGGCCCTGGGAAACCCTGCTAACGTCATCAAAAAGCAGAAGAGACTGCTGCATGACTTGAGGCTCAGACTGCTTGGCTGATTTGCAAGGGGGGGGGGGGGAGGTGAAAGACTGATGGACATGAGCTGCAGGTGCCAACACTGATCTTTCAGCAGGAGACTGGGAGGGAGACAATGTGAAGGAACTGGAGGCACTGTCAGCAACCCAATCTACTATCGCCTGTACTTGTTCAGGCCTCACCATTCGTAGAGCCGCATTAGGCCCGACCAAAAACCTCTGAAGGTTCTGTCCCCTACTCGCACCTGAGGAAGGTGTTTCACTTGTGCGTGTAGCTGGCAAAGATAGATTACGTTCTCTCCCTGCAACAGGAGCTCCACCAGCAGCACCACGACCGGGGCCACGTCCCTTATTTGACGCTCTCCTCATATTAATCAAATTTAGGATCTTACCCAAAATGGGTGTTTTTTAATACCAGAATAGAACAACCGTATCTAACGAGTGTATCTCACAATGACATATGCAGCAAAGACGGCAAAATTAAGATTTTTGCCCTAAATGGGTGTTTTTTTAATACCAGAATAGCACAGCAGTATGTAAAGTGTGTATCTCACAAAAACAGATGCAGCAAAGGCTGTAAAATTAAGATTTTTGCCCTAAATGGGTGTTTTTTTTAAATACCAGAATATGACAGCAGTATATAACAGTTGAATTTCACACGTATAGATGCAACAAGGGCTGTAAAATTTAGCATTTTGCCCAAAAAGGGCGTTTTTTTAAAACCCAGAAAATGATATCTGTATTTCTAGCTTAAATTGCACACCGACTCATGCGGCAGAGGGCCAAGATGGAGGTTATTGCCAAAAATTGGTGTTTTTTTCAAAGCTATTGAAGTATTTCAAGCTTGTTTTTAACAATAACAGATGCAGCATATTGCAGATGCAGCATATTGCAGGATATTGCCGAAAATGGGTGTTTTTTTAAACCCAGATTATTATTGTCACAAAAGCACATATGCAGTGCTGGTGAACTGAGATTGCATAAAATGGCCACCACCGCCAACCTCACAGACGGATAAAAGTTATTTTTCTCTATCACTGGGCTCAGGGCAGGGTAAAAAGATTGTGCACTGCACCCACACAACTAAATCTATGTAATCGCTGAGTTCAATTGCAGTTCTGATTAAAGTTTCTTTCCTATTCTCTCCCTCACAGCAGCAGCATCCTCTCCCTACACTAGTAACAGCAGAGTGATGTGCAGTGCCTCCAGCTTATATAGAGGCTGGGTCACATACTGCACTGGCCAATCACAGCCATGCCATTAGTAAGCATGGCTGTGATGGCTTCTAAGGGCACAGTTAAACGCTTGTTAATTGGCTGCTCAGCCTTTCAAAAAGCGCCAAGTAATCACCGAACACCAAACAGTTTGTGTTCGCTCAACCCTACTTATAAGCTATCACACAGTACTGGTGTCTGCATCAGCAAATATTGTGTCTGTGAATAAAGCAGTAATATGAATATTAGCTTTTTGAGCAGATCTCAGTGTGGTAAAGCAGTGTGTATTATACACACAGTGTATAATACACATAAATATACAGTAGACAGTAGATATGTATAAACCAGGACACAACTCTGCATATAGTGACTACTCAAATTTTCCAGGAGTCCCAGAAAAATAGTGACTCTTGCTAATTACTGAGCAAGAGGTGAATCAATGAGAGGTGGATCAATGTATGAGCCATGTAAGATAGCGGAGGGAGAGCACATTTAGAAGATAAGTTGGTTTGCAGATCTGTGAGGAGGTAGTAATTCCTGCAAGTGAATCTATTGAGACTCCTAGTGGTCATATCTTTGCAGCTTATGTTTGGGTGGTTGCCAACAAATAATTTCAATAAAGTGATTTAACCCCTTAAGGACACAGGGCGTACCGGTACGCCCTATTTCCCGAGTCCTTAAGGACCAAGGGCGTACCGGTACGTCCTGACTTAAAATCGGCATTCCGGCGCCGCGGGGGTTAATCGGAACGGGATTTCGGCTGAAATCATTCAGCCGGCATCCCGTAACAACGCAGGGGGGGGGTCATTTGACCCCCCCGTATCGGCGATCGCAGAAAACCGCAGGTCAATTCAGACCTGCGGTTTTCTGCGTTTCCGGTCCATTCGGGTGTCCGGTGACCCGATGAACCGGAAAAAGACTGCGATCGGTGGCGTAATTATACACCACCAATCGCAGTCCGAGGATTTGAGGAGGCGGTGCTGGCCCTGGTGCTGAACACTGCTGTCCAGGGTGCTGATTGGTGCAGGGGAGAGAGGCGCGAGATTCAAACTTCCTGCGCTCCTCTCTCCCCTCCTCTTCCTGTTCTGCACGAGCACCCGGCAGCATCGTCCAGCACCAGCTCCTGTGTCCCCCTAATCGCCATCCATCACCCTCCTGCACCCATCGCCACCCAGGTAGGTTAGGGTCAGTGAGGGAGAGGCATCGTTAGGCAGGGAAAGAAGGGAAAAGTTAGTTAGGAAAAAAAAAAAAAACTTTTAACTTTTACACAAAACTTTTTTTGATCCATCAGACCCCAGACCCCCCCCTGCCACTTGCCCCCCCCTACCAGCCCCCCACCACCACCAGCCCCCCCACCCCCTCCACCCATCCCCCCACCACTCCCCCAACCCCCCCCCCACCACCACCACTAGCCCCCTCACCACCACTTTTTTTTCTGCGTTCGCTGACTGGTCGGCACTTTTTAGCGTCCGTCCACTGTTAGCGCATCGCCTGCCCCACCGCTGATCAGCGTTGTACCGCTAATCAGCAACTTTTTTTTTTTCCTAACACTTGCCCTTTTTTCCTTTTTTTAGTACGCGAACACCCGTTGCCCCCACACACACGCACATATAATAAAGTTTTACACACACGCACACCTACACGCACACACACCCATGGCCCGCCGGGTGTTCTCGGCCGAGGAGGCATATGCCCAGATTGCCTCCGACTCCGAGAGCCCCAGTGAGGATGAGGATGACCCCACATTCCTCTTATCATCAGCATCCTCCTCATCATCATCGGATGACGATGAGCCACCAAGGCGGCGGAGACGCCGCCAGGCGGAGCCAGGGGCCGCACATGCTAGGGATCCTGTGGCCCACCCTAGTACGAGCCGCCCTGGGGTTCGTACTGGTTTCCCGGCCCACCAAATAAGTTCACCGGAGACCCCTGCCGATGAACTTAGCTGGTGTCCCCCAGTGGACTTTGAGCCTGAGATTCCGGATTTCGCTGGCAATCCTGGAATCCAGATTCCCACAGTGGGGTTTACTGAAATTGACTATTTTAGTTTTTTTTTCAGTAACCCACTGGTGAATTTGATGGTGGAGCAGACGAATCTGTACGCCCAACAGTTCGTCGCTCAAAACCCAGGCTCAGTTTTGGCTAGACCCGGTGGCTGGACGCCGGTCAGTGCAGCCGAAATGAGGACATTTTGGGGCCTCGTGCTGCATATGGGTCTAGTCCAAAAACCCAGTGTCAGGCAATACTGGAGTGGGGACGTCCTGTACCAGACCCCACTGTACAGTATGGTCATGACACGCTCCCGGTTTGAGGCCATCCGGAAATGTCTGCATTATTCCGATAATGCAGCATGTCCACCCCGAGGTGATCCTGCCTATGACCGGCTGTATAAGATACGGCCTGTCATCGATCACTTTGGGGCCACATTTCAGCAGGCCTACGTACCTGGAAGGGAGGTCGCGGTTGATGAGTCGCTCATTGCGTTCAAGGGGAGACTCAGTTTCCGCCAATATATTCCCACAAAGCGAGCGAGGTATGGCGTGAAGCTATACAAAATTTGTGAGAGTACCTCAGGGTACACTTACAAATTTCGTGTGTACGAGGGGCGAGATTCCCGTATTCAACCCCCAGAATGTCCCCCCACTCTGGGTGTTAGCGGGAAACTCGTGTGGGACCTTATGTACCCACTGCTGGATAATGGTTACCACTTGTACGTGGATAACTTTTATACCAGCATTCCCTTGTTCAGGTCCCTTGCCGCCAGATCTACGTTCGCTTGTGGGACCGTGCGGAAAAATCAGCGCGGCCTCCCTGCCTACCCCCTCCAGGTACCTATCCCCAGGGGTGAGACCCGTGCACTTACCAGTGGAAACCTGTTGCTGGTCAGGTATAAGGACAAGAGGGATGTCCTTATGCTGTCCACAATCCACGGTAACGGCACCACCCCAGTCCCTGTGCGAGGTACCGCGGCAATGGTCCTCAAGCCCGATTGTATCGTCGACTACAATCGGTATATGGGAGGAGTTGATCTCTCGGATCAAGTCCTCACGCCATATAACGCCATGCGCAAAACCCGGGCATGGTACAAAAAAGTTGCGGTCTACTTGGTGCAGGTTGCCATGTACAACTCTTTTGTACTATCCCGAAGCGCTGGCAGCACAGGGACATTCCTCCAATTCTATGAGGCAGTCCTCAAGGACCTGATCTTTTCGGACCGGGAAAGAGCAGGCCGGAGTACCTCGGGAACTGGAGGCGCCCGGATCGTCCCTGGCCAACACTTTCCAGGTGTGGTCCCCCATACTGGAAAGAAGGGACGAACCCAAAAAAAGTGCAGAGTGTGTCGCAGGAGGGGGATACGGAAGGACACCACCACTCAGTGCGACACGTGCCCCGATCATCCGGGCCTCTGCGTTATCGATTGCTTCAGGGAGTATCACACTTCCATGGAGTACTAAATTTTTATAATCCCCAACAGTTCACTAGAGAACATAAAACACTATGGCTCTCAGACTTTGGAGACACGAAAACTATTTTTCTTTCCCCCAAAAATATTCGTTTTAGTGCAGGCATCCTCAAACTGCGGCCCTCCAGATGTTGTAAAACTATAACTCCCAGCATGCCCAGACAACCTACAGCCATCAGCAGGGCATGGTGGGAATTGTAGTTTTACAACATCTGGAGGGCCGCAGTTTTAGGATGCCTGCTTAGTGTCTCCAAAGTCTGAGAGCCATACATATTGGGCATCGTCGCGTGCGTAAAAGTCGTCGCTATAAAAATAACTTTTGACCAAACGCCTCGGATGAACGGTGTTAAAAATATAAAATAAAAACGGTGCCAAAACACCTATTTTTGGGCAAAATTTCAATTTAAATCCATTTTGCCGGTAATAAAGCAAGGGTTAACAGCCAAACAAAACTAAATATTTATTGCCCCGATTCTGTCGTTTGCAGAAACACCCCATATGTGGTCGTAAATGGCTATATAGCCGCACGGCAGGGCATAGAACGAAGGGAACGCCATACGGTTTCTGGAAGGCAGATTTTGATGGACAGTTTTTTTTTTGACACCATGTCCCATTAGAAGCCCCCCCTGATGTAGCCCAGACTAGAAACTCCAAAAAAGTGACCCCATCTAAGAAACTACACCCCTCAAGGTATTCAAAAGTTACTTTACAAACTATGTTAACCCTTTAGGTGTTCCACAAAACTAAATAGCGAATGTAGAAACAATTTTAGATTTTAATTTTTTTGTTACATTGCCTCAAAAAAGAGTAATATAGAGCAACCAAATATCAAATTTACCCCAAAAATAGTCCCAAAACAACAACCACCTTATCCCGTAGTTTCCTAGATGGGGTCACTTTTATGGAGTTTCTACTCTAGGGGTGCATCAGGGGGCTTGAAAGGGTACATGGTGTAAATAAACCAGTCCAGCAAAATCTGCCTTCCAAAAACCATATGGCGTTCCCCTTCTTCTATGTCCTGCCGTTTAGCCAAATAGTAGTTTACCACCACATATGGGGTGTTTCTGCAAACTACAGAATCAGGGCAACCCATTTTGAGTGTTGTTTGGCAGTTAACCCTTGTTTTACTCCTAGAAAAAATTGATTATATTGGAAAATTTTCCAAAAAATTGAAATTTCATAATTGTTTCTCCATCTGCCATTAACTCTTGTGGAACACCTAAAGGGTTAACAAAGTTTGTAAACCCAGTTTTGAATACCTTGAGGGGTGTACTTTCTTAGATGGAGTCACTTTTTTGAAATTTCTATTCTAGGGGTGCAACAGGGGGCTTCAAATGGGACATGGTATAAACAAAACCAGTCCTGCAAAATCTGCCTTCCAAAACCCATATGGTGTTCCCCTCCTTCTATGTGCTACCGTTCGGCCAAACAGTAGTTTACGACCACATATGGGGTGTTTTTGCAAACTACAGAATCAGGGCAACCCATTTTGAGTGTTGTTTGGCAGTTAACCCTTGTTTTACTCCTAGAAAAAATTGATTATATTGGAAAATTTTCCCAAAAATTGAAATTTCATAATTGTTTCTCCATCTGCCATTAACTCTTGTGGAACACCTAAAGGGTTAACAAAGTTTGTAAACCCAGTTTTGAATACCTTGAGGGGTGTACTTTCTTAGATGGAGTCACTTTTTTGAAATTTCTATTCTAGGGGTGCAACAGGGGGCTTCAAATGGGACATGGTATAAACAAAACCAGTCCTGCAAAATCTGCCTTCCAAAACCCATATGGTGTTCCCCTCCTTCTATGTGCTACCGTTCGGCCAAACAGTAGTTTACGACCACATATGGGGTGTTTTTGCAAACTACAGAATCAGGGCAACCCATTTTGAGTGTTGTTTGGCAGTTAACCCTTGTTTTACTCCTAGAAAAAATTGATTATATTGGAAAATTTTCCCAAAAATTGAAATTTCATAATTGTTTCTCCATCTGCCATTAACTCTTGTGGAACACCTAAAGGGTTAACAAAGTTTGTAAACCCAGTTTTGAATACCTTGAGGGGTGTACTTTCTTAGATGGAGTCACTTTTTTGAAATTTCTATTCTAGGGGTGCAACAGGGGGCTTCAAATGGGACATGGTATAAACAAAACCAGTCCTGCAAAATCTGCCTTCCAAAACCCATATGGTGTTCCCCTCCTTCTATGTGCTACCGTTCGGCCAAACAGTAGTTTACGACCACATATGGGGTGTTTTTGCAAACTACAGAATCAGGGCAACCCATTTTGAGTGTTGTTTGGCAGTTAACCCTTATTTTACTCCTGGAAAAAATTTATTATATTGGAAAATTTTCCAAAAAATAGAAATTTCAAAATTGTTTCTCCATCTGCCATTAACTCTTGTGGAACACCTAAAGGGTTAATAAAGTTTGAAAAAACAGTTTTGAATACCTTGAGGGGTGTAGTTTCTAGAATGGGGTCATTTTTGGGAGGTTTCTATTATCTAAGCCTCACAATATGACTTCAAACCTGAACTGGTCCATAAAAAGTGGGATTTTGAAGATTTCTCAAAAATTTCAAAATTTGCTTCTAAACTTCTAAGCCTTGTAACATCCCCAAAAAATAAAATATCATTCCCAAAATGCTACAAACATGAAGTAGACATATGGGGAATGTAAAGTCATCACAATTTTTGGGGGTATTACTATGTATTACAGAAGTAGAGAAACTGAAACTTTGAAATTTGCTAATTTTTCAAAATTTTTGGTAAAAAATGTATTTTTTTATGCAAAAAAAATAACTTTTTTGACCCAATTTTAGCAGTGTCATGAAGTACAATATGTGACGAAAAAACAATCTCAGAACGGCCTGGGTAAGTCAAAGCGTTTGAAAGTTATGAGCACTTAAAGTGACACTGGTCAGATTTGCAAAAAATGGCCCGGTCCTTAAGGTGAAAATGAGCCCGGTCCTTAAGGGGTTAAAGATCTGATAATTAGATTCCTTCCTAAGAAATAAGAATACATTATTATATTGTACAGTGATTCTTTCAAGACAACAAAAAAACAAAACAAAAAAAGTCACCTGGAAATAGAAGATACAGTAAACTAGTGCACCCTTTACTATAGTGCTGCCCATGTATATTTAATAAAATTAAAAAAGGACTAATAACATCACACACCACTTGAATTTGTCTCTGATCTATAGCTCAATAAAATATAAATTTTATTAAAAGCCTGAAAGGGGTTTTGAACCCATGAACACTACATGCAAAGCAAGTCTCTAACCACTGAATTATAGCTTTAGACAACAAAGGTGGTGATTTTTTATTTTTTATCTATGAGATGTAGTATACCAAAAACATAGTAAACCCAAAAATTATTGTGACCCTGACGAGTGAGGAAAGTCAGATATCATTTGAATTTGCCTCTAATCTAAGGCTTAATAACATGTAAAATATTTTAGAGGCTGAAAGGGGTTTTGAACACAGAAACACTGGATATGAGGTAATTGAATTACCACTGAGCTATCAGCTATGCGCTCATATAACACTGTAATGTTTTAGCTTACAGCATTTTAGGCACAGAGCTATAAGCTCAGCAATAGACATTCAGGTGTCAGAGTCAGGTGTCACACTGGCATTATTTTGATACTTGACTATGATATCTGACCATGTCCTAAAATGAACACTGTATGGGGGTCTGTGTTAAGCAGTTGTCCAGCCATGTAGAATTTATTTTTCAACACCAATTAGAAGGTCATAAAATAATAAAAGTAGCGATATCTTTGTTATCTCCCGCTACAGTTCTGCTGCTTCCTGTGTCCTGCTCGTATCAGACATGTGACTATTGTGGCAAGTCATTGGGAAGTGAGTGTCAGGGGATCAATTATAAAATAATAAAAGTATTAATAACTAACTTTCTGAGGAGTTTATAAAACACTACATGGCTGAAAAACCCTTTGAATGTAGAGTTCTGACCTGGGGTCTGAATCTATTTTCAGGTTGGGTTTGTAGTTTATCTATTTTTAAATCTATTCTGAGATTTGATGACTAAAGTCCCCTTTAGGACCCATCATTTCTCGCTCTGTATCTGTATCCATGGGCAATTTTATTTTGAAAGTAGTTATTTGGGCACATGGGGCAGCAGCAGGCACAGTATTGGTGGAAGCTACAGGATGGCAATGTTAATTGAGAGGGGGATTCTTTGCTATAGACGGTGGGAATGAACAACTCAAAGTAATGGAGGTTTCACCTGTGAGTATATTTTTTATATAATATAGATATATATACAGTACAGACCAAAAGTTTGGACACACCTTCTCATTCAAAGAGTTTTCTTTATTTTCATGACTATGAAAATTGTAGATTCACACTGAAGGCATCAAAACTTTGAATTAACACATGTGGAATTATATACATAACAAAAAAGTGTGAAACAACTGAAAATATGTCATATTCTACGTTTTTCAAAGTAGCCACCTTTTGCTTTTATTACTGCTTTGCACACTCTTGGCATTCTCTTGATGAGCTTCAAGAGGTAGTCACCTGAAATGGTCTTCCAACAGTCTTGAAGGAGTTCCCAGAAATGCTTAGCACTTGTTGGCGCTTTTGCCTTCACTCTGCGGTCCAGCTCACCCAAAACCATCTCAATTGGGTTCAGGTCCGGTGACTGGGGAGGCCAGGTCATCTGGCGCAGCACCCCATCACTCTCCTTCATGGTCAAATAGCCCTTACACAGCCTGGAGGTGTGTTTGGGGTCATTTTCCTGTTGAAAAATAAATGATGGTCCAACTAAACGCAAACCGGATGGAATAGCATGCCGCTGCAAGATGCTGTGGTAGCTGGTTCAGTATGCCTTCAATTTTGAATAAATCCCCAACAGTGTCACCAGCAAAGTTTTCCCAATTTTCCGGACTGACTGACCTACATTTCTTAAAGTAATGATGGCCACTCGTTTTTCTTTACCTAGCTGCTTTTTTCTTGCCATAATACAAATACTAACAGTCTATTCAGAAGGACTATCATCTGTGTATCCACCTGACTTCTCCACAACGCAACTGATGGTCCCAACCCCATTTATAAGGCAAGAAATCCCACTTATTAAACCTGACAGGGCACACCTGTGAAATGAAAACCATTTCAGGTGACTACCTTTTGAAGCTCATCAAGAGAATGCCAAGAGTGTGCAAAGCAGTAATCAAAGCAAAAGGTGGCTACTTTGAAGAACCTAGAATATGACATATTTTCAGTTGTTTCACACTTTTTTCTTATGTATATAATTCCACATGTGTTAATTCATAGTTTTGATGCCTTCAGTGTGAATCTACAATTTTCATAGTCATGGAAATAAAGAAAACTCTTTGAATGAGAAGGTGTGTCAAAACTTTTGGTCTATACTGTGTGTGTGTGTATATATATATATATATATATATATATATAAATGCCTGTCCAAAAAAACTTCGCCACAAAAAAAGCCTTTAGCTTTGATTAAGGCACACATTAGATGTAGCATTGTTTTGATAAGCTTCTGCAATGTCACAAGATTTATTTTCATCCAGTGTTGCATACATTTTTCACCAAGATCTTGCATTGATGATGGTAAGGTCTGGACTCTGTGGTGGCCAATCCATGTTTGAAAATGATGTCTCATGTTCCCTGAACCACTCTCTCACAATTTGAGCCTGATGAATCCTGGCATTGTCATCTTGGAATACGCCCATGCCATCAGGGAAGAAAAAATCCATTGATGGAATAATCTGGTCATTCAGTATGTTCAGGTAGTCAGCTGACCTCATTCTTGGATCACATACTGCTCAACCTAGACCTGACCAACTGTAGCAACCAAAGATCATAGCACTGCCCCCATAGGCTTGTACAGTAAGCACTAGGCATGATGGGTGCATCACTTCATCTGCCTCTCTTCTTACCCTGATGCACCCATTACTCTAGAACAGGGTATATCTGGACTCATCAGACCACATGACCTTCTTCCATTGCTCCAGAGTCCAATCTTTATGCTCACTAGCAAATTGATGCCTTTTTTTCCGGTTTGCCTCACTGTCTAGTGATTTTTTTTACGGTTACACAGCTGTTCAGTCCCAATCCCTTTAGTTCCCTTTGCATTGTGCATGTGGAAATGCTCTTACTTTCACTATTAAACATAGCCCTGAGTTCTACTGTTGTTTTTCTTCCATTTAATTTCACCAAACGTTTAAGTGATCGCCGATCACGATCATTCAGGATTTTTTCCCTGCCACATTTCTTCCTCGAGTACGATGGGTCCCCACTATCCAGTTTTTAATAATGTGGTGCACCGTTCTTAACCCAATTTTAGTAGTTTCTGCAATCTCCTTAGATGTTTTCTCTCCTTGATGCATGCCAATGATTTGACCCTTCTCAAACAGACTAACATCTTTTCCACGACCACGAGAGGTCTTTCGACGTGGTTGTTTAACAAATGAGAAGCAACTCATTGCACCAGTTGGGGTTAAATAACTTGTTGCCAGCTGAAAGATAATCGCCCATGCAGTAATTATCCAATAGGAGGCTCATACCTATTTGCTTAGTTAAATCCAGGTGGTGACTTTTTTTGTATATATAAAATACTACTTGTATTATATATTGGCATCTACTGCCAGGCTCTGCCTGAGGAGGTAGAGATGGTGAGTTCACTAAAAGAGTTCAAGAGGGGCCTGGATGTATTTCTAGAGTGTAATAATATTACAAGCTATAGCTATGAGAGATGGGTTGTGGATCCAGGGAGTTATTCTGATTGCCTGATTGGAGTCGGCAAGGAATTTGTTTTCCCCTAAAGTGAGGAAAATTGGCTTCCAACTCACAGTTTTTGTTTTGTTTTTGCCTTCCCCTGGATCAACTTACAGGATAACAGGCTGAACTGGATGGAGAGATGTCTTTTTTAAGCCTTATAAACTATGTTACTGTACCTATGTAAACAAAAAATCACAGAAAAAACTAAGATAAAAACATCCTGCACGATATGATACAAATTTGCGGATGTCCCTGGCCATATTATTGAAGAAAACCACAAAAATAAGATAATAATGCACTTATTAAAGCAGATGCAAGCACTATATATGGACCAAGTCCTCACTCTGATATGATAATGTCTGAGACACTTAGTCAATATATTTTGATCAAAACACATCTAAGCCCGCCTACCGAACGTCAAGGTGGTCTCAGGTCAGGCGGGTCCTACGCTAAACCTACCTAAGTTGAGTGCATTATTATCTTATTTTTGTGGTTTTCTTCAATAATATGGCCAGGGACATCCGCAAATTTGTATCATATCGTGCAGGATGTTTTTATCTTAGTTTTTTCTGTGATTTTTTTGTTTATGTAGTGTTTACTTGAGGGAGTGGCACCTTCAAGTGTGAATGCGCACCTAGTATCTTGGGAGCAGCATTCCTCTGCACTTTTGCCCCCCTCCCCTATCCAATGAGCGCCTTAATTAGGTGGTACATATGGCTGTGCTTGCTCCTCCTCCCATTGGTTGCTTGATGCACATGGAGGTTACTAGGAGCAGCACACCATATGTGCGGCGTCTGCGCTCCTGAACATAGAAGCCCAATGGCTTAGGTAGGTTTAGCGTAGGACCCGCCTGACCTGAGACCACCTTGACGTTCGGTAGGCGGGCTTAGATGTGTTTTGATCAAAATATATTGACTAAGTGTCTCAGACATTATCATATCAGAGTGAGGACTTGGTCCATATATAGTGCTTGCATCTGCTTTAATAAGTGCATTATTATCTTATTTTTGTGGTTTTCTACTGTACCTATGTGCACTATATGTACTGTAGGTATATACTGATTCATTTGACTGGGCTCCTTGCCTGACATTCTTTCTATAATACCCCCTTCTGCCCAGAAACACTAATGACATACCACTTAGTGCTCCCATAAAATCAAAATGTCCAATCCATAATTTATCGGAGGTACAAAGGGTAATCTTATTTGGCACAGACAGAAAGGTGGGCATTTTTGCTGTGTGATGGGCACAAAAGGGTATTATGTCAGGTACAAGGAGGAGCACTGTTCCTGTCTGGGGTTTGAATGGGGCACCATTTCTGTGTGTAAGCACTGAATTATTTGGGCCTTGTATAGAGGTAAAATTGGTAATATTTGCCTTTTTACAGTGTTTAGTGTTACTTAATAGAATACGGTAGTAATATTGTTCAGTCATTTATACCAACTGTGTCAACACACAGTTGGTATAAATGACTGAACATATGTTGTCATGATGTGGAGTTATTAATTGGGCCTTGTATAGTAATTGTATATGGTAATATTGGTCTTTGTGTAGAGGATTTTATTCAGCAGCAGCAATATGGTAATATTATTCGGTTACTATGTGGTGGTAGTCATGGTGTGGCGGTATTATTTGCACCTTGCATAGTGGTATTATTAGTAACTTTGTTCTTTGTGTAGAACATTTTGTTCAGTAACATTAAGGAGGTAAGATTTAATTACTGTAGGGTGGTAATATTTGATTCTGGTATAGTGGTATTATTTGATAACAATATTAAAATGGCTGTGTGTGGTAAAACATATACATTCTGACTTTTAAGACCCTAGAAATGTCTCTGGAAGCCCTAGAGATCAGCGCTGCAGGTCTCTGAATACTGCCTTCTGAACTGACTGAAAGTGACAATTTAAGACAACAAACTTAAAAGCACCACTTTTAATTTTGTTGTCTTGGCTGTGTGATTAGGGTCAGTATTTTATTGGAAGGTGAACCTTGAGCACAGTCTGAGGTCCAGAGCACTTTGGATCTCGTTAACAATATCTCTGTACTTGGCTCCATTCAGCTTTCTGTCTATGTTGACCAGTCTCCCAGCATTTGAAAACCATCCCCACAGCATGATGCTGTGGGGATGGTATTAGGCAGGTAGATAAGCAGTGCCTGGTTTCCTCCAGACATGAAGAGAATTGAGGCAAAAAAGTTCTATCTATTGTTTCACCAGACCAGAGAATCTTGTTTTTCACAGTCAAAGTCCTTTAGGTGTTTTTTTATGCAAACTACAGGGGGAGCTTTCATGTGGCTTTTACTGAGGAGAGGATTCTTTCTGGGCACTCTGCCATAGCCCAGAGTGGAGGAATGCTGCAGTAATGGTTGACCTTCTGGAGGTTTCTCCCATCTGGGCACAGGATCCTTGGAGCTCAGCCAGAGTGACTATTGGATTCTTGGCCTTTTCCACCCAATTACTTAGTTTGCTCTAGAAGTCCTGGTTGTTCCACACTTTTTCCATTTAAGCATTATGTAGGCCACTGTGCTCTTGGGAACTTTCAGTGCGGCAGAAATGTTTTTGTACCCTTCTCTAGATCTGTGCTTCTACACAATCCTGTCTCCGAGCGCTACGGGCATTGTTTTTCCTCCTTATGGCTTGGTTTATGCTCTGATACGCATTGTTGGCTGCAAGACCTAGACAGATGTGTTTTTGCAAATCATGTTCAATCAACTGAATTTACTTAAATTACAAATGGTCGACTCCAATCAAAGTGTAGAGAGGGCAAAGAAAATGGGAGGCCCCCAGAGATAAGTTTCAAAGCAAAGGGTCTGAATACTTGTGTCCATGCAAAATGTTTGTTTCTCCTTCTTATTAAATTAGCAAAAAATTACTAGAATTGTGTAGATTAATGGGGGAAAACTTGATTTTATTTAGCATTGTAAATTGCAATTTTATGCAATTATTTTGCAATCAAAGACTGATAATTACATCACGGTTTGGAAAGAGAACACTGCAAGCAAAATACTTACTACTGGATCATACTCCCATAGCTGATTGCCTCTTAAATGGTGGCACTTAAGCATTATGACTGGGCCATTAAGCTTGGAGACATCTAAACATAAATCATCCGTTCGGATTTCTTTGCTAGCCGTGTAGGAAAACACCTTGGAAAAACAAATATGTAGCCAAGTTTACTAGACATCTTGAGGACAATCTATGTTAAAATAGTTGATAGTATGGTAATAATATAGTATATGGTTGGTAAAATGGAAATAATATAGTATATAGTCAGTAGCAAAACTATAGTTAGGGTGCATTCACATGACTATATTTACAGTCCATGTCTGATCCACATTTTTTACGGATCACACTTGGACCCGGGGTCGCAAAAAATGTATATAATACCTGGTTTCCTCCCATTCCATGGCAGTTGAAAATACCAACTTTTTCATTCTCTTTCCTTGCCATGTTGTCCAAACACTGATTTGTTTCAACATTTCTGATCTGGGTAGAAAAGATCAGAGTAAGCAGACTAATATACAAACAGTTTATGATAATTCAACTATATGCAAAAGCCTAAGACTAGTAGACTGTATCTAACATTAAACAGTGTCAACACGTAGGGTATGCAATCTACCTACTGTCAAAGCTTTCTCGATAGACAGAAAGGAGAAAGCTGTGGCTCTGATGAGTGTGGTGTAATCTCAAACATTTTTTGTTGTTGTTGTTTATACACATATATTCAATTGACAGGGAAATCCATACACATTTCTCAGAGGGAAAAACTCAGACTATCTTTTGTAATCCAGGCCAATCCATTCAAGCATATATGCCATATATATGCTTGCATGGATTGGTCAGGATTACAAAAGATAGTCTGCGTTTTTCCCTCTGAGAAATGTGTATGGATTTGCCTTTCAATTGAATGAGACAAGGCCAAAGAAGCAAAAACAGCCAGACAGGAATAGTACTTTTGTAATGCTGGACAATCTCTGCAGACAACATTTTCCCAGTCCTAGACGATGACTTAAATATGGACATCAAAATTGGGCCTTTCTACCTCAGAATCCTGTCTTTATGAGCAGCCAGTGTCTGCTGCTGGAAACATGTCAGGCTCACTTTGGCTCACAAAATAAGCTGTCTGCTGTAATTTTCGGGACCTGAATCAGTGGCTCCCATAATTAAAGAGTTACACTTGATGAGAAAACCTCTTAGGTAGTGAGAAGGACTATTTTATTATCAAGCACTCCCCATTAACCACTTCAGCCCCGCTAGGTGAAACCCCCTTCATGACCAGGCCACTTTTTACACTTCGGCACTACACTCCTTTCACCGTTTATCGCTCGGTCATGCAACTTACCACCCAAATGAATTTTACCTCCTTTTCTTCTCACTAATAGAGCTTTCATTTGGTGGTATTTTATTGCTGCTGACATTTTTACTTTTTTTGTTATTAATCAAAATGTAACGATTTTTTTGCAAAAAAGTGTCATTTTTCACTTTCAGCTGTGAAATTTTGCAAAAAAAACGACATCCATATATAAATTTTTTGCTAAATTTATAGTTCTACATGTCTTTGATAAAAAAAAAAAGTTTGGGCAAAAAAAAATGGTTTGGGTAAAAGTTATAGCATTTACAAACTATGGTACAAAAATGTGAATTTCCGCTTTTTGAAACGGCTCTGATTTTCTGAGCACCTGTCATGTTTCCTGAGGTTCTACAATGCCCAAACAGTATAACTACCCCACAAATGACCCCATTTCGGAAAGTAGACACCCTAAGGTATTCGCTGATGGGCATAGTGAGTTCATAGAACTTTTTATTTTTTGTCACAAGTTAGCGGAAAATGATGATGATTATTTTTTTTTTTTCTTACAAAGTCTCATATTGCACTAACTTGCGACAAAAAATAAAAAATTCTAGGAACTCACCATGCCCCTCACAGAATACCTTGGGGTGTCTTCTTTCCAAAATGGGGTCACTTGTGGGGTAGTTATACTGCCCTGGCAATTTAGGGGCCCAAATGTGTGAGAAGAACTTTGCAATCAAAATGTGTAAGAAATGACCGGTGAAATCCGAAAGGTGCACTTTGGAATATGCGCCCCTTTGCCCACCTTGGCAGCAAAAAAGTGTCACACATGTGGTATCGCCGTACTCAGGAGAAGTTGGGGAATGTGTTTTGGGGTGTCATTTTACATATACCCATGCTGGGTGAGAGAAATATGTTGGCAAAAGACAACTTTTCCCATTTTTTTTATACAAAGTTGGCATTTGACCAAGATATTTATCTCACCCAGCATGGGTATATGTAAAATGACACCCCAAAACACATTCCCCAACTTCTTCTGAGTACGGCGATACCAGATGTGTCACAGTTTTTTGCAGCCTAGATGCGCAAAGGTGCCCAAATTCCTTTTAGGAGGGCATTTTTAGACATTTGGATCCCAGACTTCTTCTCACGCTTTAGGGCCCCTAAAAAGCCAGGGCAGTATAAATACCCCACATGTGACCCCACTTTGGAAAGAAGACACCCCAAGGTATCCAATGAGGGGCCTGGCAAGTTCATAGAATTTTTTTTTTTTTCCGCATAAGTTAGCGGAAATTGATTTTTTTTTTGTTTTTTCTCACAAAGTCTCACTTTCCGCTAACTTTGACATTTTTGTCCTATCTTTCATGGACTCAATAGGCCCCTCAGCAAATACCTTGGGGTGTCTTCTTTCCAAAATGGGGTCAGTTGTGGGGTGTTTGTACTGCCCTGGCATTTGAGGGTCTCCGCAATCATTACATGTATGGCCAGCATTAGGAGTTTCTGCTATCCTCCTTATATTGAGCATACAGGTAATGAGATATTTTTTTCCGTTCAGCCTCTGGGCTGAAAGAAAAAAATGAACGGCACAGATTTCTTCATTCGCATCGATCAATGTGGATGAAAAAATCTCTGCCAAAAAAAAAAAATGGAGGGGAAAGGCGTCTGCCAGGACATAGGAGCTCCGCCCTACATCCATACCCACTTAGCTCGTATGCCCTGGCAAACCAGATTTCTCCATTCGCATCAATCGATGTGGATGAATAAATCATTGCCAGGATTTTTTTATATATATATATATATATATATATATATATATATATACAAAGTGCTTGCCAAAGCATAGGAACGCCGCCTCCTCCTCAGCTCGTATGCCTCGGCAAACGTATCTGTCACTGCAGACGAGAAAATCCCGTCTTGCAGCGCAGCATACACCGACTTGCGTGTAATCTGACAGCAGCGCAATGCTTCTGTCAGAATGCACATCGGTGCTGCAGCTAGTAGATCGGTTGGTCCACCTGGAAGGTTAAAAAAAAACAAAAAAAAAAAAAAAAAAAAACAGGCCACAACGCAATCATTTTATTAACTTTGGAACAGAACATGTCACTTTAACTTTTGGAACTAAACATTAACCTGTTTGCTTACCTGTTTTTTTTGTTTTTGTTTTTTTACCTTTATAGAACAAACCTCTCCTTCCCCATGGGTCAATGTGCAAAGCGCAAATCGCCCAAAGATGTGGCGAAGTGCGTTATGCACTTTGTCCCATGTGAAAGGAGACGTTTGCAGCAGCTGTGAGTGAATGGGCCCTAATAGCCCTGTGTGCCTATCCTGGTGAGATGATCCCTATGCTAGGTGTACCTGTGTGTGGTACTTTCGGAAACACTCCCCTAAGCATAGGGCAGGGTGGTCGGGACAGTCAGGACAGAAATAGCGGGTGTCACGCCTTATTCCACTCCTGCTACAGACACAACATTTTTTTCGGGGTGGCGGTCGGTTTGAAGTACCAGCAACGACACTGGGGAAGTGTCGCTCGTGTAGACGGCTAACTACACTGGTGGATGGGGCCACGGAACCTCCTGGATACAGGAGGTTCGCGATGATCTCTTCCTGAAATTTGAGGAAGGATCCAGTTCTCCCAGCCTTACTGTAGAGATCAAAACTATTGTACAGAGCCAATTGAATTAAATATACAGACACCTTCTTATACCAGCGTCTGGTGCGTCGGGAAACTAAATACGGAGCCAACATCTGGTCATTGAAGTCGACCCCTCCCATGTGGAGGTTATACTCGTGGACTGAGAGGGGCTTTTCAATGACACGGGTTGCTCGCTCAATTTGTATTGTCGTGTCTGCATGAATGGAGGAGAGCATGTAAACGTCACGCTTGTCTCTCCATTTCACCGCGAGCAGTTCTTCGTTACACAGTGCGGCCCTCTGCCCCCTTGCAAGACGGGTGCTAACGAGCCGTTGGGGGAAGCCCGCGCGACTAGTTCGCGCGGTACCACAGGCACCAATCCGTTCTAGAAACAAATGCCTAAAGAGGGCCACACTTGTGTAGAAATTGTCCACATAAAGATGGTACCCCTTGCCGAATAAGGGTGACACCAAGTCCCAAACTGTCTTCCCACTGCTCCCCAGGTAGTCAGGGCAACCGACCGGCTCCAGGGTCTGATCTTTTCCCTCATAGACCCGAAATTTGTGGGTATAGCCTGTGGCCCTTTCACAGAGCTTATACAATTTGACCCCATACCGGGCGCGCTTGCTTGGGATGTATTGTTTGAAGCCAAGGTGCCCGGTAAAATGTATCAGGGACTCGTCTATGCAGATGTTTTGCTCAGGGGTATACAAATCAGCAAATTTCTGGTTGAAATGGTCTATGAGGGGCCGAATTTTGTGGAGCCGGTCAAAAGCAGGGTGGCCCCTGGGACGGGAGGCGGTGTTGTCACTAAAGTGCAGGAAACGCAGGATGACCTCAAATCGTGTCCTGGACATAGCAGCAGAGAACATGGGCATGTGATGAATCGGGTTCGTGGACCAATATGACCGCAATTCATGCTTTTTGTCAGGCCCATGTTGAGGAGGAGGCCCAGAAAAGTTTTAAATTTGGAAACTTGGACTGGTTTCCACCGGAAAGGCTGGGCATAAAAGCTTTCCGGGTTAGCGGTGATAAATTGTGTGGCATACCTTTTGTCTCTGCCACGACTAAGTCTAAAAGCTCCGCAGTCAAGAACAGCTCAAAAAATCCCAAAATCCCAAAATCGATCTGAGCTGTCTCAACCCGAACTCCAGACTGGGCGGTGAAAGGGAAAACTACGGGTGCGGCTGAAGTTGGGGACTGCCAATCAGGGTTTGCCAGCACCTCTGGGATTCTAGGGGCTCTATGGGCACGCCTTGCCACCGTACCAGCTTCAACTGCCCTTCTGGTGCTCGCTACTTCACCAGGTTGTACGGCAGTGCTGGTACTAGGTCCAGGAAGGGCTGGGCTGCTGGTGTATGCCTCACCACGTAATCCGACAGCACCAGCCCCACTCTGCTGCTCTTGAAGCGGATCCTGCGCAACCTGCGGTCTAGCGACACGGGGCCGGGTACGCCTGGTGCTATCAGGGACCTCAGCCTCCTCGTCCGAACTTTGGGTCAGAGAGCCACTGCTTTCTACAGGTTCGTATCAGATGAGGGTTCCCACTCCTCATCCGACTGGGTCAGAAACCTGTAGGCCTCTTCAGAAGAATACCCCCTGTTAGACATGTGGGCAACTAAATTTCGGGGTATTCCCTGAGACTATTCCCTGAGACTACCCAAGAAAAAAAAAGCAAGCCTGTCTTACAAATGGGAGGCTAGCGAAGTACCGGAGGCTGCTGCGGTTGATAAAAAATATCAAAACTGATTTTTTTATCGCCGCAGTGCGTGTAAAGTGAATGTGCAGCGATCAAAAAAAAAAAAATTGTTTTTGTCACTGCGGTGGGGCGGGCGTGTGTGTACGCACGTGTGGGCGACCGATCAGGCCTGATCGGGCAAACACTGCGTTTAGGGTGGAGGGCGAACTAAAGTGACACTAGTACAATTATAGATCTGACCGTGATCAGTTTTGATCACTTCCAGATACTATAAAAGTACAAATGCTGATTAGCAATACGCTAATCAGCGAATAACGGACTGCGGTGCGGTGGGCTGGGTGCTAACCGATCCCTAAACTACCTAACCAAGGGGCCTAAACTATACTGAAACCTAACGGTCAATACCAGTGGAAAAAAAAAGTGACAGTTTGCACTGATCACTTTTTTCTTTCACTAGTGATTGACAGGGGTGATCAAAGGGTTAATTGGGGTGATCTGGGGGCTAAGTGTGGTGTAGTGGGTACTCACAGTAATAATGTGCTCCTCTGCTGGAACCAACCGACCAAAAGAAGGAGCAGAGGAGCACAGCAGCCATATAACCCCATCATATTTACTAATATGTGGGGTTAAATGGCTGCTGATTGTTTTTTTTGAAAATCAGCAACCTGCCAGCCAATGATCGTGGCCGGCAGGCTGCTGACGAAATACTCTGCAGTGAAATGCCGGCCCGCGATGCGCATGCGCGGGCCGGCTGTGACGTAATCTCGCGTCTCGCGAGAAGACGCGCCGATGCGTCCAGGAGGAACAAATCAACCACCTCCCGGACGCATCGGTGCGTACAGCGGTCGGGAGGTGGTTAATGACAGAAATGAAGCATAACGATAAGCATTTTTCCTAAGAACATAGAGGGACAGGACTCATCTCAGGTTAATTTGCATATGTATCAAATAGTTATTTTTTACACAATAAAAGCACAGAGAGCTATGGGGACTGGGTACTGCGGATGCGCTAGCGGCCATCTAGAAACCCATGGCCTCAGCTCTATACACAAAATCCTGATGACAGATTCCCTTTAACCACTACAGGAACGCAGCGCGCAGGATTGCGTCCTGGCGGCGGCCCTGTTATTCCTACTGGACGCGCCGGCGTGCCCTCCCGCGAGATTTCCTGTGAACCTGCGCACACAGGCGCGCGCGTTCACAGGATCGGCAGGTAAACGAGTGGATCTACAGCCTGCCAAAGTACAGTACAGACCAAAAGTTTGGACACACCTTCTCATTCAAAGAGTTTTCTTTATTTTCATGACTATATACATAACAAAAAAGTGTGAAACAACTGAAAATATGTCATATTCTAGGTTCTTCAAAGTAGCCACCTTTTGCTTTGATTACTGCTTTGCATACTCTTGGCATTCTCTTGATGAGCTCTTGAAGAGGTAGTCACCTGAAATGGTCTTCCAACAGTCTTGAAGGAGTTCCCAGAGATGCTTAGCACTTGTTGGCCCTTTTGCCTTCACTCTGCGGTCCAGCTCACCCCAAACCATCTTGATTGGGTTCAGGTCCGGTGACTGTGGAGGCCAGGTCATCTGGCGCAGCACCCCATCACTCTCCTTCATGGTCAATCAGCCCTTACACAGCCTGTAAGAAGAGGGTCTCTTCTGCTTGTTGCCTGTCCTTAGCAGTGGTTTCCTAGCAGATATTCTACCATGAAGGCCTGATTCACACATTCTCCTCTTAACAGTTGTTCTAGAGATGTGTCTGCTGCTAGAACTCTGTGTGGCATTGACCTGGTCTCTAATCTGAGCTGCTGTTAACCTGCAATTTCTGAGGCTGGTGACTCAGATTAACTTATCCTCCACAGCAGAGGTGACTCTTGGTCTTCCTTTTCTGGGACGGTCCGCATGTGAGCCAGTTTCTTTGTAGCGCTTGATGGTTTTTGTGACTGCACTTGGGGACACTTTCAAAGTTTTCCCAATTTTTTGGACTGACTGACCTTCATTTCTTAAAGTAATGATGGCCACTCATTTTTCTTTACTTAGCTGCTTTTTTCTTGACATAATACAAATTCTAACAGTCTATTCAGTAGGACTATCAGCTGTGTATCCACATCACTTCTCCACAATGCAACTGATGGTCCCAAGCCCATTTATAAGGCAAGAACTCCTCCTGAGGAAGCAAACTATACGCGAAACGCGCGTTGAGGAGTAACTTCACCTTGCCCGCAGCCCCTGCATTTGGTATGTAACATCGCTATGTAGTGCACCTTTTCGCCTTTATTTAAATCTGATGATTAGAGCTGAATAAGTGAGGCATAGTTTTACATAGATAGCATGCGTGCAATTAAATTGTTTGCCTTGATCCAGATCCCCCCAGCATGATCCAATTTGCCAGGAGTTTTCCGGAGAGTACAAAGCAAGGGGGCTGGTCTCGGCATAATTAGTGCTATGGGTCTGTTGAATAGGTGATTTATATCTGTGATTTGTCCCCGTGTACACATATTTATTATGTACTTTGAATACATGTTTCTTTTACCATGTTATAAATAAAATATTGTTTTAATCCCTGAAAATCGATGTGGTTGCACTCCTTTCTGTGTGTGTAATTTCATATTTTTGAGGAGTGTACCTCTTGAACTAGAGACCGTTGATGGTGTTATCCCACTTATTAAACCTGACAGGGCACACCTGTAAAGTGAAAACCATTTCAGGTGAATACCTCTTGAAGCTCAAAAAGAGAATGCCAAGAGTGTGCAAAGCCGTAATCAAAGCAAAAGGCGGCTACTTTGAAGAACCTAGAATATGACATATTTTCAGTTGTTTCACACTTTTTTGTTATGTATATAGTCATGAAAATAAAGAAAACTCTTTGAATGAGAAGGTGTGTCCAAACTTTTGGTCTGTACTGTATATATATATATATATATATATATATATACACACATACACACAGTGTATATAAAAAGTCTACACACCCCTGTTAAAATGTCAGGTTTCTGTGATGTAAAAAAATGAGACAGAAAGATAAATCATTTCAGAACTTTTTCCACCTTCAATGTGAGCTATAAACTGTACCACTCAATTGAAAAACAAACTGAAATCTTTTAGGTGGAGGGAAGAAAACAAAAACTACTAAAATAATGTGGTTGCACACCCTCTTATAACTGGGGATGTAGCTGCGTTCAGAATTAAGCCATCACATTGAAAATCATGTTAAATAGGAGTCAGCATACACCTGCCATGATTTAAAGTGCCTCTGATAAACCCCAAATAAAAAGTTTCAGCTGCTCTAGTTGGTCTTTCCTGAGATTTTCTTAGTCGCATCCCACAGCAAAAGCCATGGTCCACAGAGAGCTTCCAAAGCATCAGAGGGATCTTATTGTTAAAAGGTATCAGTCAGGGGAAGGGTACAAAAGAATTTCCAAGGCATTAGATATACCATTGAACAAAGTCATCGTCAAGTGGCGAAAAAATAGCACAACAGTGACATTACCAAGAACTGGACTTCCCTCAAAAATTTATGAAAAGACAAGAAGAAAACTGGCCTGGGAGGCTACCAAGAGGCATACAGCAACATTAAAGGAGCTGCAGGAATATCTGGTAAGTACTGGCTGTGTGGTACATGTGACAACAATCTCCCGTATTCTTCATATGTCTGGGCTATGGGGTAGAGTGGCCTTTTCTTAGGAAAAAAAAAACATCCAAGCCAGGCTACATTTTGCAAGAACCCATCTGAAATCTTCCAAAACCATGTGGGAAAAGGTGTTATGGTCTGATGAAACCAAGGTTGAACTTTTTGGATGGCCTGGATGTATTTCTGGAGCGTTATAATATTACAGGCGATAGCTACTAGAGAGGGGTCGTTGATCCAGGGAGTTATTCTGATTGCCTGATTGGAGTCGGGAAGGAATTTTTTATTCCCCTAAAGTGGGGAAAATTTTGCCTCTGGATCAGCTTGCAGGATAAAAGAGCGAACTAAATGGACAAATGTCTTTTTTCGGCCTTATGTACTATGTTACTATATGTTTGGCCCAAAAACAACACTGCACATCACCAAAAGAACACCATACCCACAGTGAAGCATGGTGGTGGCAGCATCATGCTTTGGGGCTGTTTTTCTTCAGTTGGAACTAGGGCCTTAGTTAGAGGGAATTATGAACAGTTCCAAATACCAGTCAATATTGGTACAAAACCTTCAGGCTACTGCTAGAAAGCTGAACATGAAGAGGAACTTCATATTTCAGCATGACAACGACGCAAAGCATACATCTAAATCAACAAAGGAATGGCTTCACCAGAAGAAGATCAAAGTTTTGGAATGGCCCAGCCAGAGCCCAGACCCGAATCAGATTGAAAATCTGTGGGGTGATCTGAAGTGGGCTGTATACAGGCGATGCCCTCTCAGTCTGACAGATTTGGAGTGTTTTTGCAAAGAGTGGGCAAATCTTGCCAAGTCAAAATGTGCCATGCTGATAGACTCATACCCAAAAAGACTGAGTGCTGTAACAAAATCAAAAGGTGCTTCAACAAAGAATTAGTTTAAGGGTGTGCACACTTATGCAACAATATTATTTATATTTTATTATTTTAATTTTTTATATATTTTTTCTTCCCTCTACCTAAAAGATTTCAGTTTGTTTTTCAATTGAGTGGTACAGTTTATAGGTCACATTAAATGTGGAAAAAGTTCTGAAATGATTTATCTGTCTCATTTTTTTACATCACAGAAACCTGACATTTTAACAGGGGTGTGTAGTCTTTTTATATCCACTATATATATATATATATATATATATATATATATATATATATATATATGGAAAAAAATTGAACAGTTGGACATGTGCCCTTTAAGACCCTCACACGCAACGGGTATGCAGCATATCAAGCAATATTCCACAGCAGCAAAATCCACACCATATGGTGTGTATTGTGTTTCATAATTCATTGCAGAAATGACGCAGATTTCACAGTTTGTACTGCAAATAAATTGGCATGATGTGAATTTAAAAACAGCATGTCAAGTTATCTGCAGATTTTTTGAAGAAAGTTTTCCAGTGTGCAAATAAGATTTGATTTTTTTTTTTTTGCCACATTGCTCATGACACATATGGCCATACTCAAGTATGAAGTATATTTAAAGAAAATGTGTCACCCAAATTTTTTTCTTCCAGTTAAAAGCAGATAGTAACACATCTCCTATATATTTTTTTAACCACTTTCTATTTTCAGATTTATTTTTTTTACTGTATTTTCTGAACATGATTATGGAGGCTGCCATCTTGCCTGAAGTGTTCTCAACAGCATTTAGAAAGCATTAAAATAAAATTGCTTTACGGCAGCCCGATGGTCCATAGAAACCATTATTCTAATCCTGCCAATGATATTATTATAGATAAGCAGGTAACTGTAGTAAAGTGATCTGTACAGACCAAGAAGAAGTGGTGTCTATTATTAGGCTTATGGTTTTTGTTCAACTATAGATAGAAAATGAAAAATATAAAAAATTCTTAAAAATATGTAAAAGGGAGTCTGTCACCAGCATTTCACTTTATTAACACTTCCCACAGCTCCCTAGCATGCTTTCAGTTAATAAAAACTTTACCTCTGGCATCAATCCTGGACTTATAGAACCATCAAAAACGATGTTTATGATATATGCAAATGAGGGCTCGCAAGTGCCCAGGGGCGGCGTTACTCTCTCAGGTTGCCCTGCTTGCTCAGCCTTTTCATTGTGTCCCCCCGCCCCTCCTTTCCCTCTGACCGCCTTTCTACTAACTTGTTATTATGCACTCATTCCTTTGGCCGGCGCATGTGCACTGCGATGCCCATTCCCTTGTATGGCATCACAGTGACTATAGAGCATACGCCGATGGACGGCCTCCTTTCGCCTCGTTAGCCCATGCATGCGCAATAGTTACTGTGATGCCGTGCAAGGGAATGGGCATCGCAGTGCGCATGCGCCGGCCAAAGGAATGAGTGCGCAGGCGCGGGATATCGGAAGAATAACAAGTTAGTAGAAAGGCGGTCAGAGGGAAAGGATGGGCGGGCGGAGGGTAGGAAGGGGCGGGGGGACGCAATGAAAAGGCTGAGCAGCAGGGCACCTAAGAGAGTAACGCCGCCCCTGGGCACTTGCGTGCCCTCATTTGCATATGTTATAGAACCTTCCAAATTGATCTTTATAAGTCCATGATTGATGCCAGAGGTAACATTTTTTTATTAACTGTAAGCATGCTAGGGAGCTGTGGGAAGGGTTAAAAAAGTGAAATGCTGGTGACAGACTCCCTTTAAACATAAATTTGTGAGTTAAACAATAGGTAATTTTTCTGATGACACATTTACTTTAAAGGAAATTTAAATCTTTGTGTATAGATAACTGGACAGATGATAAGAAAACTAATCAATGTAGATCAGTTGGATAGACATGTCAGTCCAAAACCAACACAGGATGACATGGAAACTTTTCCTATTACAATGCATTTTATGTTTAATATTCATGAACATTACATTTTTCTATAGGCATCAAGATTTCTATGTATAACAACATTTTATAGATCTTACCTCTCCCAAAGAAAAATAATGGCGAGGTATCTGGGAATCAGGATATACATTTTCTAAGTACCAAGAAAATGGTTTGCATTGAAGTTTGAATCTCAAGGCAGCTCTTGAAGATATATCCCCATAGTCTACTTTAGTCACTCCTGAAAATATATGATGTACTACAATTAGCTTAGTATCAAATGCTAACCATAAGCTGAAAGGTAAGGCCTTGTCTGCTTTAGGCTACTTTCACACTAGCGTTTGGGTGTCCGCTTGTGAGCTCCGTTTGAAGGGGCTCACAAGCGGCCCCGAACGCATCCGTCCAGCCCTAATGCATTCTGAGTGGACGCAAATCCGCTCAGAATGCATCAGTCTGGCAGCGTTCAGCCTCCGCTCCGCTCTGCAGGCGGACACCTGCACGCTGCTTGCAGCGTTCGGGTGTCCGCCTGGCCGTGCAGAGGCAAGCGGATCCGTCCAGTCTTACAATGTAAGTCAATGGGGACGGATCCGTTTGAAGATGACACAATATGGCTCAATCTTCAAACGGATCCGTCCCCCATTGACTTTCAATGTACAGTCTGGACGGATCTGTTCAGGCTACTTTCACACTTAGAATTTTTTTTAAACTATAATGCAGACGGATCCGTTCTGAACGGATCCAAACGTCTGCATTATAGGAGCGAATCCGTCTGTGCAGAGATCAGACGGACCCGCTCTGAACGCTAGTGTGAAAGTAGCCTTAGGGTCCACACCAAAATGCGGAACGCACATTGCCGCTTTCCGTGTTTTGCGGACGTGTGAATGGAGCCTAAGCTAGGTGTAAATTTAGATTTATGTTTGCAGAAGAGACATTATTTGTTGCACTGTTTCTGTTGTCGTAACTATTTTCAACCTTATGAAGAGAGCCAGGGGGCTGTAATAAAAGTGCC
This sequence comes from Bufo gargarizans, assembly GCF_014858855.1. Taxonomy (NCBI): domain Eukaryota; kingdom Metazoa; phylum Chordata; class Amphibia; order Anura; family Bufonidae; genus Bufo; species Bufo gargarizans. The sequence goes on from NC_058084.1 coordinate 232,600,089, forward strand.
TGGACGAGGAAAGCATGGATTTTGCCACATGTACAGCTGGTGTGTAATACTGCTGACAACTGGTTGCCACGGTCGGGGATGGGGACACATGCACAACACATATGGCACGTCATCACTGGTTCATGTGCAGAAGCCTTCTGATGTTTTGTGTTGACACTGTTTGCCTCCCTAGTCTTGAATGTGATGTTCAAATTCACTAGCAGTATAGAATGGATCACAACATACCAGTTCCCCTCTGTGCACCTCTTGCTATCATTCCAGTTCGTCAAAGACCAGGATTCACAACATTGAACACTGCTGACATCTCAGCCTAGGCGGGTAGCAAGCGATCTGACAGAGTGAAAAACCAAGGACTCTCAATTCAAGGATTCTGTCCCCCTCAGTTTGCTGAAAATGGCAATAACTGTCACATCAAGGGCCTAACACAATCAAAAAAACTCTTTGCTTTCAAATTGGCTTTTACACTCTTTCAAATGCCACAGATTTAGGCTACATTCACACATCAGTATTTTTCAATATTCCGAATTTCGGTCCGTTTTTTGCGGATCCGTTGTTCCTGAAAATGTTTCCGTATGTCATCCGTTTTTTGCGGATCCGCAAAAAACGGAAACATGTATAAATTTAAATAAGCAAATAAAGTTGTTTGGATTTCTTTGAAAAAAAAAAGATTTTTTTCAGGACCCATTGAAAACGAATGGGTCCAGATCTGTTCCGCAAAAAACGGAACAGATCAGGAAAGAAAAAACGGACGTATCTGAATAGAAGCAGTCAACACAAAACCAGAGTCATAACTATAGGGGTGCAGAAGCAGTGCAGTAGCTTCTATGTCACAAAAGTAAGTATCAGTTTTTATAACTTTCATACAGTGACACTGTGACCATTATCCTTGCATTATGGATCTGTGTTACTTATTCACATTTATGGCATTAATACGCACATATTATTACAACACAGTGACACTGCTGTAGTCAATAACCTAATCATATGATTCCACGTTGTTATATACAGTACAGACCAAAAGTTTGGACACACCTTCTCATTCATAGAGTTTTCTTTATTTTCATGACTATGGAAATTGTAGATTCACACTGAAGGCATCAAAACTATGAATTAACACATGTGGGATTATATACATAACAAAAAAGTGTGAAACAACTGAAAATATGTCATATTCTAGGTTCTTCAAAGTAGCCACCTTATGCTTTGATTACTGCTTTGCACACTCTTGGCATTCTCTTGATGAGCTTCAAGAGGTAGTCACCTGAAATGGTTTTCACTTCACAGGTGTGCCCTGTCAGGTTTATTAAGTGGGATTTCTTGCCTTATAAATGGGGTTGGGACCATCAGTTGCGTTGTGGAGAAGTCAGGTGGATACACAGCTGATAGTCCTACTGAATAGACTGTTAGAATTTGTATTATGGCAAGAAAAAAGCAGCTAAGTAATGAAAAACGAGTGGCCATCATTACTTTAGGAAATGAAGGTCAGTCTGAAAAATTGGGAAAACTTTGAAAGTGTCCCCAAGTGAAGTCACAAAAACCATCAAGCGCTACAAAGAAACTGGCTCACATGTGGCCCGTCCCAGGAAAGTAAGACCAAGAGTCACCTCTGCTGCGGAGGATAAGTTCATCCGAGTCACCAGCCTCAGAAATTGCTGGTTAACAGCAGCTCAGATTAGAGACCAGGTCAATGCCACACAGAGTTCTAGCAGCAGACACATCTCTAGAACAACTGTTAAGAGGAGACTGTGTGAATCAGGCCTTCATGGTAGAATATCTGCTAGGAAACCACTGCTAAGGACAGGCAACAAGCAGAAGAGACTTGTTTGGGCTAAAGAACACAAGGAATGGACATTAGACCAGTGGAAATCTGTGCCTTGGTCTGATGAGTCCAAATTTGAGATCTTTGGTTCCAACCACCATGTCTTTGTGCGACTCAGAAAAGGTGAACGGATGGACTCTATATGCCTGGTTCCCACCGTGAAGCATGGAGGAGGAGGTAAAGTTAAAGGATGCGGGAACCGCGCTCTAAATACAAAGTAAATGTCAGTGAGTTTCTCCTGCAAATATAAGGAAAAAAGTCCAGTTAATGAAGATGGAAAGTTCACTGGACCAAGATGTTCATAAGATGTTTGAACAGTTCCCCTGCTACTGATCCATGAGTGGCATAACTGACCAAAATCCGGACCCAAAAGAGAGGTGAAAGCTGCTGGAAAAATGTCAGTAATTCATCCACAGACACCTCCTACTGATCCACAGATCTCGTGCTGAGTCTCCAGCCTCTGAATCCAACCACCGAACCTTCAAAGGAATAAAGACAGATGGTGCAGTACCCTCGGTATCTTCAATAGTAAGGTTTTTATTATACTTACAATCAAGAAGTGTAAAATTTGCACATAAAAAAGGCCCGACCCGGGTTTCGCTGTTCGCTTCGTCAGGGGCTGCGGTATACTGACCGCTGCAAACCACGAGTGGAAATACTCTCCCACCCCGGAACTGAAACGGACTTCCGTAATCAGTCACATGTCAATCACAAAGTCGGCTATTCAGACTATAAAAAGTGCATTCAAAATCACAAATAACGATCACATATAAATACAAATTCATATATAAATATAAATAGACATATAAAATGTTCATGGTATAAAATTCAATATAAAAATCCATATATAAAAATTGAATATATAAAACGGAAATATAGATATCATCTGGATCAAGCCATACAGACTGATTTAATGTCCCACTCAATATTCAGCCCTCGCGGTTGTAAAGTGCCCAACTCAAAAATCCACTTTGCTTCTATTTTATTAATTTGTGTTGCGGGATTACCTCCTCGCCAATGTTGTTTAACCAGTTCAATACCACAAAATTTCAAACCACTGGGGTCTTTCTGGTGCACTCTCTTAAAATGGGCAGAGACACTATGCGTCTCTAAACCTTTTTTAATATTTCTAATGTGCTCTGCCACCCTTACTTTAAGTTTCCTTAGAGTCCTACCTATGTATTGGAGCCCACAGGGGCATTCCAACGCATAGATGACCCCCTTAGTTTCACAAGAAATATTACCTTTGATTTTTAAGACAGTTGCATTGGAGGTAGACACAATCTCTTTTATCTTTGACTTTTTCTTTTCGTCCCTAGAGCGGTTCTTACAACATGGGCAAAAGCCGCACCATGTGAACACACTGCAGGCTTTAATAGTGCTGGGAACCTCTTTCACAAAACTATGTATAATGCGATTCCTAACAGTGGGGGCTCTTTTATAAATAAATGGTGGTTTCTTGGGGATAAGATCTCCAATAATACGGTCATTCTTCAGAACATTCCAGTTCTGATGTATGATCTTTCTAATTTGGGGGCAAATAGCAGAATAAGAAGTGGAAAAAGCAAATTGATATTTATCCCTCATAGTTTCTTTCTGTTCCTTTAAATCATTATTTTTATTTATTAGCATATCACTATCCAATTTTATTTCTTCCTTTTGCTCATATAATACTTCTTTTTTATATCCCTTTTACAACGATTTGTTACCACCACCCCCTACTATCTGAGAGATACAGGGCATGTTTTGGAATTGTTAAAAGCTTTTGATAAATTCCCAGATAATACCCTTTTAATGACACTGGATGTTACATCATTATATACCATAATACCCAATAATATTGGTATAGATGCAGTTAAGTTTTTTCTGGATAGTGACGAACGAATGAGTGAGGCTCATAAAACATTTATTCTGGATTGTATACGGTTTTGTTTGGGACATAATTATTTTTGGTACGATGATTATTATTATTTACAGGTATCTGGTGTGGCGATGGGTGCGAAATTTGCACCTAGTTTTGCAAATCAGTTTATGTCATATTGGGAACATTTTACCATCTCCCCTGCCCTGGGAAGAGATGCTGAGGGCGGTAGCCTCCAGTTTTGGAGGAGATATATTGATGATTGCGTTGGCATTTGGTATGGCACAAAGGAGGGTCTGCTGGATTTTATTTCGCATCTGAATTTAAACGAATGGAACATAAAATTCACGGAGGATATAAGCAACACCGTTATTCATTTTTTAGACCTTGAAATCAGATTAGAGGAGAACGAAATCGAAACCAATACCTACTTTAAACCAACTGACCGTAATGGGTACATTGAAAGTAGTAGTTGTCACTATAAGCCTTGGTTATGTAATGTACCGAAAGGCCAACTAAAACGCATTAGAAGAAATTGTACCAATATTAAAGATTATGACAATCAAAGTAACATTATCATAGATCGGTTCATTGAAAAGGGATATAAAAAAGAAGTATTATATGAGCAAAAGGAAGAAATAAAATTGGATAGTGATATGCTAATAAATAAAAATAATGATTTAAAGGAACAGAAAGAAACTATGAGGGATAAATATCAATTTGCTTTTTCCACTTCTTATTCTGCTATTTGCCCCCAAATTAGAAAGATCATACATCAGAACTGGAATGTTCTGAAGAATGACCGTATTATTGGAGATCTTATCCCCAAGAAACCACCATTTATTTATAAAAGAGCCCCCACTGTTAGGAATCGCATTATACATAGTTTTGTGAAAGAGGTTCCCAGCACTATTAAAGCCTGCAGTGTGTTCACATGGTGCGGCTTTTGCCCATGTTGTAAGAACCGCTCTAGGGACGAAAAGAAAAAGTCAAAGATAAAAGAGATTGTGTCTACCTCCAATGCAACTGTCTTAAAAATCAAAGGTAATATTTCTTGTGAAACTAAGGGGGTCATCTATGCGTTGGAATGCCCCTGTGGGCTCCAATACATAGGTAGGACTCTAAGGAAACTTAAAGTAAGGGTGGCAGAGCACATTAGAAATATTAAAAAAGGTTTAGAGACGCATAGTGTCTCTGCCCATTTTAAGAGAGTGCACCAGAAAGACCCCAGTGGTTTGAAATTTTGTGGTATTGAACTGGTTAAACAACATTGGCGAGGAGGTAATCCCGCAACACAAATTAATAAAATAGAAGCAAAGTGGATTTTTGAGTTGGGCACTTTACAACCGCGAGGGCTGAATATTGAGTGGGACATTAAATCAGTCTGTATGGCTTGATCCAGATGATATCTATATTTCCGTTTTATATATTCAATTTTTATATATGGATTTTTATATTGAATTTTATACCATGAACATTTTATATGTCTATTTATATTTATATATGAATTTGTATTTATATGTGATCGTTATTTGTGATTTTGAATGCACTTTTTATAGTCTGAATAGCCGACTTTGTGATTGACATGTGACTGATTACGGAAGTCCGTTTCAGTTCCGGGGTGGGAGAGTATTTCCACTCGTGGTTTGCAGCGGTCAGTATACCGCAGCCCCTGACGAAGCGAACAGCGAAACCCGGGTCGGGCCTTTTTTATGTGCAAATTTTACACTTCTTGATTGTAAGTATAATAAAAACCTTACTATTGAAGATACCGAGGGTACTGCACCATCTGTCTTTATTCCTTTGAAGGTTCGGTGGTTGGATTCAGAGGCTGGAGACTCAGCACGAGATCTGTGGATCAGTAGGAGGTGTCTGTGGATGAATTACTGACATTTTTCCAGCAGCTTTCACCTCTCTTTTGGGTCCGGATTTTGGTCAGTTATGCCACTCATGGATCAGTAGCAGGGGAACTGTTCAAACATCTTATGAACATCTTGGTCCAGTGAACTTTCCATCTTCATTAACTGGACTTTTTTCCTTATATTTGCAGGAGAAACTCACTGACATTTACTTTGTATTTAGAGCGCGGTTCCCGCATCCTTTAACTTTATCTTATTTAGGAGTTTGACCCTACTCCCTTAAGGGCACCGCTGCTATTGTCTATTTCCATACCAGTTAACACTATACATTTTTCCTTATGGAGGAGGAGGTGTGACGGTGTGGGGGTGCTTTGCTGGTGAAACTGTTGGGGATTTATTCAAAATTGAAGGCATACTGAACCAGCATGGCTACCATAGCATCTTGCAGCGGCATGCAATTCCATCCGGTTTGCGTTTAGTTGGACCATCATTTATTTTTCAACAGAACAATGACCCAAAACACACCTCTAGGCTGTGTAAGGGTAAGGGCTATTTGACCATGAAGGAGAGTGATGGGGTGCTGCGCCAGATGACCTGGCCTCGACAGTCACCAGACCTGAACCCAATCGAGGTGGTTTGGGGTGAGCTGGACCGCAGAGTGAAGGCAAAAGGGCCAACAAGTGCTAAGCATCTCTGGGAACTCCTTCAAGACTATTGGAAGACCATTTCAGGTGACTACCTCTTGAAGCTCATCAAGAGAATGCCAAGAGTGTGCAAAGCAGTAATCAAAGCATAAGGTGGCTACTTTGAAGAACCTAGAATATGACATATTTTCAGTTGTTTCACACTTATTTGTTATGTATATAATTCCACATGTGTCAATTCAGAGTTTTGATGCCTTCAGTGCGAATCTACAATTTTCATAGTCATGAAAATAAAGAAAACTCTTTGAATGAGGTGTGTCCAAACTTTTGGTCTGTACTGTACGTTATGCACCATTACATAACCCATTCTGTGATATACTGCAAACACACTCTTTATTATAAATGTATGTATGGTGTGTGCTTTATCCCAGCATTGTGACATCACCAAGATTATCCATGTGCTTTTAGTAACGACTTGTGTGCTGTAAGATCACTATCTGATAAATGAGCATTATAATTGAAAGGAAATGTGACTCCATCTTGTCTTCTCTTACATGTACAGAATTGTTATAATCTCTCACCAACGCACTTCACATCCCCCCAGCTGTGAGTTAGGTTCACTTCTCTGTTTCAGGACAGATTCTGGGAATCTCCCAGAACTAGAGCAAATATTCTGTCTCATTCAGGGTCATTCGGCACAACTGCGTACATTCTTATATGTGACGTATTACATAAAAGGATGTTCCGATAGTATCTGTGTGAGCACCAATGTTTATCATTTATGATTGGTTTAACGCTGTTGTTAAGAAAACTTTTCTACTGCCTATATAAGGCCAAGCTATAGCATAATAAAATTAGAGTGTTTCTCAGTGAAGCGTGTGTGTGTCTGTTATTAGCAACTGAGAAGCATCTCTCCTGACGTCAGTGTCTCAAACCAAGGTTGTCGGAGAGGTCCAGAAAGGTCCAAATCATTTCAGTTTGGGGGCTATGTCCGGGATAGAGAAGGCCATCCTCGTGTCCGGTAAGAGAGACATCCCTTTTGTCCACTGCCCGGTCCGAGGGCACTGGCCACATCTCTACCTGAGTTTTTTTATTATGTATCCGGGATACATTGTTAAGCCTTAAAAATAGACTCCGGGAGTTTATAATAAGTAATTGGAGTACTTTCATGAATAAGACTGGCACTTGGAGATCTATCCGTAAGTTCGTTTGTGTCAGGGACACACCATGGGATCTCTGGGAGATCTATTTACTTTATCTATCTGTCGACAGAGAGCCCTTTTAGTACCAGGGGTACATGTAAGAGAAGAGAACAGTCTCAGGGAGACTGACCTACCTTGGTTTGACGCATACCTATATTTAGAGTATAAGATATATAGAGTGTTAAGATTCATCTGTTTGTATGAGATGGTTTATCTTTGTTGAAATAGTTGTCTGAATGTGGACACAAGGTTTTGGCCTCCCTGACTACAAACTCACATTCCACGTATACGCGCGACAAAATTGTTCTGGTGGTAAGTGTAAGAACATATCTCACTGTAATATCACTCTGTCATTTGGTGAATTGTCTTACTGTGGGTGGAGGAAAATCTAAGTGTGAGTTTCCCCCTTCCAACCAGGGACTGCAGGCTGCAAATAGTGATAGCCTAGTTCTCCTTCCCAATCTCATGTTGATTGTAAAGCAGCACATTTTCTCATGGACCTCAGACAAAATACAAGACTTTGAGAAACATTTATATGAGAAAGAGGCAGCGGGATGCTTTGAGATCAGGAAGATGCATACCCCCACACAGTTACAAAAGTTCAGGAGCCAACACGTGAGTAAAGAGAGACAGCCAACACATTTCTCCGTTGCTGTCAGCCATTTACTGCAGATGCTGTCTGTTTCAGCATGATGGACTTGAAAAATGCTTTCTTCTCTATCCCAGTTGCTTTTTCCTTTGAGGGTCGTCAACTCACCTGGTGCAGGATGCACCAGGGTTATGCCGATTCTCCTGTAGTGTACAGCATTGTCCTCCAAGCCAGTTTAAAACCATGGCACCCCCCCCCCCTAGGGTTCTGTGCTCTTGCAATACTTGGATTATTTGTTATTGTGTAGTATGTCAGAGGAGGCCAATGTAACAGATGGTTTATCTTTGTTGAAATGGTTGTCTGAATGTGGACACAAGGTTTTGGCCTCCCTGACTACAAACTCACATTCCACGTATACACGCGACAAAATTGTAAAACCATGGCGGGTGTGCTGACACAATATCACAGAGGCAAGTTATGTCCTTGTGCCTTTTTCTCAAAGGTGGTTCTGGCATCCGTCCAAGGAATGCCGGCCTGTCTGAGATCTCTTGCAGCCTGTGCAATGAGGGTTGAGCTTGCAACGCCACTCACAATGGGACATGAGACTATCCTGTACACCACACATGATGTATTAGGCCTTCCCAAAAGGCATACACACACGGCACATGTCCGCACAAAGACTATCTGGATATGAGATTCTACTCCTCAGCAATCCTTCCCTCCAAATCAAAAACACAACACACTCCTCAGGCCCAGCACCTATCTTGAATGCCCTATTAGGACTTAAAGGACCTGAGGATCACTTGACAGAGGCACATGATTGTATACACGCCATGCAATATGAGACATCACCCCGCTCTGATTTACAATCTGTACCAGTAGAATGGGCTCCTGATGTTTTTGTTGATGGATCCTGCAGCAGACCAAATTACAACACTTATCAAGCAGGATATGCTATTGTTATGCTACCCGATGTTGTCCTGGAAGCCAGACCCATAACATACCAGTCTGCACAAGCAGCAGAATTAATTGCACTCACGAGAGCATGCATACCACATGAAGGCAAGCCAGTCACCATTTACACTGACAGCAGGTATGCACATGGAGTGGTCTGGGACCACGGGGTCATTTGGCAAAGGAGATGATTCATTGCAGCTGATGGTAAGCACATCTCACAATACAACTTTTAGAAGCCATAATATTTCCCTGACAGATTGCAATTGTCCACTGCAGGGCGCATACTGGTGGTAAAGATCATGTGTCCCGAGGCAATGCCCTGGCAGACGCGGAGGCCAAGAAGGCTGCACTGATGGCCCCGGCCACATTGCAAATGGTGAAATTAGTACCTCCTTCACTTGAGTTAACTCAGATGCTTGTGGATCTCCAGTCCTCAGCTACTGACTATGAAATGGCCGATTGCTGTTATCCAATCTTGCAGAAGAATCCTAGGATGGGATTAATCTGCAAAGAGGGGGAAACATGCATACCACAGCACAGCTCTACTCTGTTCATTGCACATTTTCATGGAGTAGGACACAACAGCATTCAAACACACATGCTGCTAGCACAGAATTTCTATATTACAGCATTAAACAGTTAGTGTCAGATTATGTGGGAAGGTGTATCACATGTTTGAGGAACAACCCAAACACCAATGTAATCAGATTGATTAAAGCCCTAAGTGAAATTGAGGGAAAAAGTTGCTTGTAAGTCTCCTCGTCTTCCAAAGGAACCAACTCTCCCATTCCAAGTGGGAGATATCGTGCTGATAAAGAAATTAAAGAAAGGAAAATTTGCAGGAGACTTCACCTACAGACCACCGACTACAGTGGTAGCCGCGACCCGCACAGCAGTACTCATGGAAGAAGCACCTACTTGGATCTACACCACTAGAGTGAAACTGGTAAAGGAGGCACCACAATTATTTTTGCAATTATTCTCAAATTTATCTAGTAACCAGTCTGCATGTGAAGAATGGAAGCAAAAATACCCACTCCTCATAAAAACTCCACGCCCTGGTAACTATACCTGCCACAGAGGGGGAGATCAAGGAAGATCCCTGGGTAATTTCACTGAAGTATACTGTGGAACTTAGGCTACTTTCACACCTGCGTTCAGGTGTCCGCTCGTGAGCTCCGTTTGAAGGGGCTCACAAGCGGCCCTGAACGCAGCCGTCTGGCCCTAATGCATTCTCAGTGGAGGCGGATCCACTGAGAATGCATCCGTCTGCCAGCGCTCAGCCTCCGCTCCGCTCAGTGAGCGGACACCTGAATGCTGCAAGCAGCATTCGGGTGTCCGCCTGGCCGTGCGGAGGCGAGCGGATCCGTCCAGACTTATAATGGAAGTCAATGGGGACGGATCCGCTTGAAGATGACACCATATGGCTCAATCTTCAAGCGGATCCGTCCCCCATTGACTTTCAATGTAAAGTCTGAACGGATCCGCTCAGGCTACTTTCACACTTAGAAATTTTTCTAAGTTATAATGCAGACTGATCCGTTCTGAACGGATACAAACGTCTGCATTATAGGAGCGGATCCGTCTGATGAAACATCAGACGGACCCGCTCCGAACGCTAGTGTGAAAGTAGCCTTACAGTGAAACAGATACCTCCCTCACACAGAATCAAGTATACTCGATTGGAGATGTATATTGGATCTGTGGGGATGGAAAGATAAGATCTAGACTAGAGGGTTCCTGGAAAGGTGAATGTGCCCTTGCTAAAGCCATCATGAACATACACATCTTCACTGAAAATGATAAAGACACCCTCCCAAAAGGTAGCTTCGACCCACACGTGTATATTGATGCAATCGGGGTCCCAAGAGGGGTCCCTGATTAATTCAAGGCCAGAGGTCAGGTGGCAGCAGGATTTGAATCCATAATTCCCCACATAACAATCAACAAAAATGTAGACTGGATCAACTATGTTTACTATAATCAACAAAGGTTTGTAAACTACACCAGGGTGTAGCAGAACAGTTACAGGCAGATTCCATTATGACATTTCAAAACCGCATGGTACTCGATATGATACTTGCAGAAAGAGGTGGTGTCTCTAAGGTATTGACGGACCCCTCCATCCTGCTGCACGTTCCTACCCAACAACACCGGCCCTAATGGTAAGGTCACACCGGCAATAAAGAAAGGATTTATCAATCGAGCTCAAAAGAAACTCAGGTATCGATAACCCTTGGGATCAGTATTTTGGCTGGTTCACTACCTGGAAACAGGCACTTGTACAGTTTGGAATCATTATCCTGAAAATTATTATAGTAATAGCAATAGTTGCAACATGTATCATACCATGTGTACGGAAACCGATAATGAAAGGAGTATCAAATATGTCATTTTATGAGACTCTGCTGCCTAATCCTGAAGACAACTCACATGAAGGATATAGAAAATATCTGGTGGTATACAGGGAAAAGGGCAAGGGTAAGAACCATATTATCTAAGAAATTTGGCTCTAAGAGGGGATTGAAGGGAAATGTGTCTTCTTTTAACATGTACAGAATTGTTATAATATCTCACCCACGCACTTCACATCCCCCTGCTGGGAGTTCGGTTCACTTATCCGTCTCAGGACAGATTCTGGGAATCTCCCAGAACTAGAACAAATGTTCTGTCTCATTCAGGGTAATTCGGCACAACCGAGTACATTCTTATATGTGACGTATTACATACCCATAAAAGGAAGTTCTGATAGTATCTGTGTGAGCACCAATGTTTATCTTTATGATTGGTTTAACGCTGTTGTTATGCAAACTTTTCTACTGCCTATATAAGGCCAAGCTATAGCATAATAAATTAGAGTGTTTCTCAGTGATGTGTGTGTGTGTGTCTGTTATTAGCAACTGAGAAACATCTCTCTTGACGTCTATCTAGTGTTGAGCGAATACATGCATCTGAAGAGGAATTCGATCCGAATTTTTAGGAAACATTCGATTCACAACGAATCTGAATTGCCTGGTGATTTGTTGTAACAAATCTACTTTTTCCCCAAAATGGCGGCTATATGTGTTACAAATTAAAGTAAAAAGCCAGGGAACAAGGGATCACCATAATGCAGTGCCCAATTAGCCATTTTCCCTCCCTGGTGTCATATGACTTGTTAGTGTTACAAGGACTCAGGTGTGAATAGGGAGTAGGTGTGTTCAATTAGGTGTTATACCTCTCACATGCTCATACTGGTCACTGGAAGTTCAACATGGCACCTCATGGCAAAAGAACTCTCTGAGGATCTGATAAAAAACAATTGCTGTTCTACGTAAAGATCGCCTAGGCTATAAGAAGATTGCCAACCCCCTGGAACTGAGATGCAGCACGGTGGCAAAGACTATACAGCATTTTAAAAAGACAGGTTCCACTCAGAATAGGTCTTGCCATGGTCGACCCTGCACATGTTCAGCATCCGTATTCAGAGGTTGTCTTTTCAAAATAGACATATGAGTGCTGCCAGCATTGCTGCAGAAGTTAAAGAGGTGTGTGGGGGGGGGGGGGGGGGGGTCAGCCTGTCAGTGCTCATACTATACGCCTAGAAGGAAGCTTCTTCTAAAGATGATGCACAAGAAAGCTCGCAGTTTGCTGAAGACAAGCAGACTACTGGAACCATGTCATGTGGTCTGATGAAACAAACAAACTTATTTGGTTCAGATGGTGTGAAGCATGTGTGGCGGCAACCAGTTGAGGCGTACAAAGACAGGTGTGTCTTGCCTACAGTCAAGCATGGTGGTGGGAGTGTCATGGTTTGGTCCTGCATGATTGCTACCAGCTGTGGGGAGCTACAGTTCATTGAAAGAACCATGAATACCAAAATGTACTGTGACATACTGAAGCAGAGCATGATCTCCTCCCTTCGGAAACTGGGCAGCAGGGCAGTATTCCAACATGGTAACGAACCCAAACACACCTCAAAGAAGGCTACTGCTTTGCTAAAGAAATTGAGGGTAAAAGGTGCTGGGCAAGCAAGTCCCCAGACCTAAACCCTACTGAGCATCTGTGGGGCATCCTCAAACGGAAGGTGGAGAAGTGCAAGGTCTCGCTCTAAAATCCACCAGAACTATGATGTCATCATGGAGGAGTGGAAGAGGATTCCAGTGGCAACCTGTGAAGCTGTAGTAAATTCCATGCCAAAGAGTAAAGGCAGTGCTGGAAAATAATGGTGGCCACACAAAATATTGACAGTTTGGGCACAATTTGGTCATTTTCACTTATGGGTGTACACACTTTTGTTGCCAGCGGTTTAAATATTAATTGCTATGTGTTGAGGTATTTTGAGGGCACACCAAATTAACACTGTTCTACAAGCTGAACACTGAGTACTTTACATTGTATCAAAGTGTCATGTCTTCAGTGTTGTTCCATGAATAGCTATAATAAAGATATTTAAAAAAGTGTGAGGGGTGTAATCTCTTTTGTAAGAATCTGTATGTCTGTGCTAAACTTAAATGTCTCTATTTCCCTGATGGGTTTATGGAGCATTTATGAGGAGACCACAGAGGGAGAAGTGGCAGCAGTATGAGGAGACCACAGAGTAGTGATGTGGCAGCAGCATTAGGAGACCACAGGGTGGCCCAGTAACATAGTGGGGGAGGTGGCAGCAGGATGAGGAGACCACAGAGTGGTGATGTGGCAGCAGCATGAGGAGACCACAGAGTGGTGATGTGGCAGCAGCATCAGGAGGCCACAGGAGGTGAATTGGCAGCAGCATGAGAAGATGACAAAATGGCCCAGTGACTAGGGTTAAGGTATCAGCAGCATGAGGAGACCACACAGAGTAGTGATGTAGCAGCAGCATGAGGAGACTACAGAGTGGTGATGTGGCAGCCACATGAGGAGACCACAGAGTGGTGATGTGGAAGCCGCATGAGGAGACCACAGAGTAGGAATGTGGCAGCAGCATGAGGAGACCAGAGTAGTGTTGTGGCAGCAGCATGAGGAGACCACAAAGTGGCCAAGTTGACATAGTGTTGAGGTAGCAGCAGCATGAGGAAACCACAGTGTGGTGAGGTGGCAGCAGATGAAGATGGTGGCTGGAAGTAGGAGCACCTGGCAGCAGGTGAGGCATCAGCTGGGCTGCACCATTAGAATAGTAGCTAAAGTAGGTAGCCAGAAGAAACAGGTCTCTTTTGCCAAAGTGTTGGTGTGGCACCATGGATGATCTAGTCTGATGCATCAGGCACTGGTGTTTGAAAATCCTGGCCTGATTCATCTTCACAAAGGTCAGTTTCTCCACATTTTGAGTGAAAAGACGAGTTCTCCTTTGGTTAACTATGGCCCCCGCCGCACTAAACACCCGCTCTGATGCCACACTGCTGGCCGGACAGAAAAGCTTGTCCAGGGCAAACTCGGCCAGTTGCGGCCACAAATAGAGTTTGGCTGCCCAGAAGTCCAGGGGATTTTCGATGTGGGGTGGCAGGTTGCACTCCAAGTATGCCACAACCTGCTGGTTCAGGTTCTGCCCTAGGTTCTGCTGCTTCTGGTGAGTAGTTTCTTTAGTAGGCGGGTGAAGAAAGCTGCTCATCAGCGACTCTAGACTTAAGTTGCTGCTGATGGAGCTAATACTGCTCCTGCCCCCTCCCCCAAAAGCCATGTCAGTGTAACGTGAGCGCAGAGGGCCCCCCCAGTCAAACTTGCGTGAGGATGGGCGATGGCGCACATAGGCAGCGGCTAACTGACTACATAGGATGTAGTTCCGTTTGTCCTCCCTCTCAGCGGGTGTAAAAAACGCCCCCATTTTCGACCGGTAGCAAGGTTCTAACATGGTGGAGAGCCAGTAGTCATCCCTCTGCCGAATGGTGACAATTTGGCTGTCACTACGCAAGCAAGTAAGCATGCATCAAGCCATTTGTGCAAGTGACTCGAAGGGACTCACTGCCTCCACCTCCACTGCATACTGCCACGGTGTGTCCTCGTCCTCTGCCTCATCGTCCTGTAGCTCCTCTGGCTGGTCCTGCTCCACCTCTCCTGTCACCTGTGTAGAAAAAACACCCATTTCGCTACACATTGCTTGTGCTCCAACGTCCTCGTCCTCCTCTAGTTCAGCCCCCACAGGACTCATGTGGCTGTGAGATGTAGTAGCCAAGTCTCCTGTCCCCTGACCAGCCAGATTTAGCAGCATCTGTTCCAGGATATGAAGCAGCGGATTGACATTGTTCATCCGTAGTACTGGCAGCTGACAAATAAAATGGCCTCCTCAAAAGGCCAGAGCAAATGGCAGGTGTCACGCATGAGCTGCCACTGGCTAACATCAAAGTTACGGAGGGGAGTACCTCTGTCCGCCTTTATCATCAAGAAATCGTTTATGTCCTCTCTCTGTTCATATAATCGGTTCAACATATGGAGGGTGGAATTCCAACGGGAAGAAACATCACATACCAGCCTATGTTGGGGGAAGCCATTCTGCCGAACCTCAAGGAGGGTGTGCTTTGTGGTGTACGAGTGGCTTAAGTGCATGCACAGTTTCCTGCCAATTTTCAGGATGTCTTGCAGATGGGGTGAAGACTTCAGAAACCGCTTTACAACCAGATTGAACACATGCACCATGCAGGCAAACTATGTGCAGAGCAGCCGTGCCCTGCACATGTGGTATGCTGGAGGGGCACTGTGAATTGTCCATACGGTGGAGGCAGAGGCGGACATTTTCGCAGGACCAACAGCGTGAGAATGTGGAGGGGGAAGCGGCATCACCTGGCCAAGTTGCTGGTATGGCTGGACGGGAACCACATTTACCCAGTGGGCCGTAAAGGACATATATTGTCCTTGACCATAGTTACAGCTCCACACGTTGGCATTGCCCTGCACTTTGGCAGACACAGACAGGCTCAAGGTCTGGCCCACCTTCTGTTCTACATGTGTGTGAAGGGCTGGTACTGCCTAATTCGCAAAGAAATGACGGCTTGGGACTCTCCACCTCATCTCGGCTGGTGGTCTACCCAGAGCACGTTTGGCTCCTCCTACTTCTGCCACCTTGCTGACTCATTGCCACGCTGACACAATGCTGGCTCAACCGCTGCCTCGCGCAAAATTTGCCACCTTCTTCTCCTTACGAAACCCCATCTTCACCCAGTTCTCAAGTGCGATCAGCTACATCATCATCATAATCCGCTACTGTCTGCAAGTCACTGAAGTCCCCCCTCAACGGTCTCAGGGCCAGGAGCCTGACCGCTCACAACACCTGCTCCCATGCGACTTACATCATCACTACTTGCCTGTCTACTGGAGGAAGCGGCGAATGTCTCCTCCAGATCTTGGCTGGGCAGTAGCTGCTGACTGTCCTCTAGTAGCTCATCCTCGCTGAAAAGTGGAGGCGAGCCTATGGCATATAATACTTTTCGCCCTGAGGGAATTGAAAATAACAGAGGAAGGTTCAGGACAGGTGAGAGCACAGAGCCTGCTCCCGGCCCATGCCAATTAAGCGTTGTGTCAGAGGAACCCACCGACTCTTGGCTAGGGGTGATTAGTAGAACTACAAGTAACAGCACACTGCTAGTCAATTGCACAAAGATATAAGCAAATACTAAATGAAAAATAAGCTGCTTGGTGGCCATACTTACTGCAAGTGCAGTTCGAATCTCTTTGCGCATATAATTTATCAAAAATATGTCAGGCCCATCTACCGAATGACAAGGTGGCTTCTCATCAGATGGGGCCTACTCTAACATGCCTCTCCTGGGCTTACAGACTTAAATCTGGGCAAAGTAGCACCCAGCTATATCCTACACATGCCTCTCCCAGGCTGTCAGCCTGCAATATGGGCAAAGTAGAATACAGCTATACCATCTTTCTAATGAAAAGCACAGATTCTAACTGCCCTTGCAGTAAGTATGGCCACCAAGCAGCTTATTTTTCATTTAGTATTTGCGTATATCTTTGTGCAATTGACTAGCAGTACAGACGTGGACAAAATTGTTGGTACCCTTTGGTCAATGAAAGAAAAAGTCACAATGGTCACAGAAATAACTTTAATCTGACAAAAGTAATAATAAATTAAAATTCTATAAATGTTAACCAATGAAAGTCAGACATTGTTTTTCAACCATGCTTCAACAGAATTATGTAAAAAAATAAACTCATGAAACAGGCATGGACAAAAATGATGGTACCCCTAACTTAATATTTTGTTGCGCAACCTTTTGAGGCAATCACTGCAATCAAACGCTTCCTGTAACTGTCAATGAGACATCTGCACCTCTCAGCAGGTATTTTGGCCCACTCCTCATGAGCAAACTGCTCCAGTTGTGTCCGGTTTGAAGGGTGCCTTTTCCAGACTGCATGTTTCAGCTCCTTCCAAAGATGCTCAATAGGATTGAGGTCAGGGCTCATAGAAGGCCACTTTAGAATAGTCCAATTTTTTCCTCTTAGCCATTCTTGGGTGTTTTTAGCGGTGTGTTTTGGGTCATTGTCCTGTTGCAAGACCCATGACCTGCGACTGAGACCAAGCTTTCTGACACTGGCTAGTACATTTCTCTCTAGAATTCCTTGATAGTCTTGAGATTTCATTGTACCCTGCACAGATTCAAGACACCCTGTGCCAGACGCAGCAAAGCAGCCCCAGAACATAACAGAGCCTCCTCCATGTTTCACAGTAGGGACAGTGTTCTTTTCTTGATATGCTTCATTTTTTCGTCTGTGAACATACAGCTGATGTGCCTTGGCAAAAACTTCGATTTTTGTCTCATCTGTCCACAGGACATTCTCCCAGAAGCTTTGTGGCTTGTCAACATGTAGTTTGGCATATTCCAGTCTTGCTTTTTTATGATTCGTTTTCAACAATGGTGTCCTCCTTGGTCGTCTCCCATGTAGTCCACTTTGGCTCAAACAACGACGGATGGTGCGATCTGACACTGATGTTCCTTGAGCATGAAGTTCACCTTGAATCTCTTTAGAAGTCTTTCTAGGCTCTTTTGTTACCATTCGGATTATCCGTCTCTTAGATTTGTCATCAATTTTCCTCCTGCGGCCACGTCCAGGGAGGTTGGCTACAGTCCCATGGATCTTAAACTTATGAATAATATGTGCAACTGTACTCACAGGAACATCTAGTTGCTTGGAGATGGTCTTATAGCCTTTACCTTTAACATGCTTGTCTATAATTTTCTTTCTGATCTCTTGAGACAGCTCTTTCCTTTGCTTCCTCTGGTCCATGTCGAGTGTGGTACACACCATATCACCAAACAACACAGTGATTACCTGGAGCCATATATATAGGCCCAATGGCTGATTACAAGGTTGTAGACACCTGTGATGCTAATTAGTGGACACACCTTGAATTAACATGTCCCTTTGGTCACATTATGTTCTGTGTTTTCTAGGGGTACCATCATTTTTGTCCATGCCTGTTTCATGAGTTTATTTTTTTACATAATTCTGTTGAAGCATGGTTGAAAAACAATGTCTGACTTTCATTGGTTAACATTTATAGAATTTTAATTTATTATTACTTTTGTCAGATTAAAGTTATTTCTGTGACCATTGTGACTTTTTCTTTCATTGACCAAAGGGTACCAACAATTTTGTCCACGTCTGTATACTGTTACTTGTATTTCTACTAATCACATTGTGTTTCAGCCAAGGTAGTGTGCATCTGCATTCTCAAATGTACTTATTATGGAGGTGCTGGTTCGTTTGGGTGTCTGATGTCACTTGTGACGAGGTAGAAAACAGAGTCAACCATTCAAGCACCGCTGAGTTGCTCGTCAAGACATGACCGCTAAATAGCACGGGGAGCTCAGGCCTCTCACTGCGACTCCTGCTGCCACCCCCCCCCCCCTTCTTCTGCTGCCAGCGACAAACATTTTGCCCACTGCCCGTTCTCTTTGAAGGGCCTGTCAACCGTCCATCTGACATACTGTATAATAAAATAATTCAATTAAAATAATACCCCCAAAAAAAGGCCGTAGTGCAATGTTACTTCACCGCTGAATGGCAATAAAGACATATTTATATTTTTTTCTTCTGATTAATAAACTCCCCCCCCCCCCCCCAAAAAAAAAAATCATCTCAATTCACTGCAGAAGGTCAATTAAGACGTATTCTTATTCCTATAACTACGTACATATATTTCCATTTTCTACACCACGTAATTGGCTGTAGTACAATGTAACTCCACTGCTGAATGGCACTTATGACATATTGTTTTCCCTTTTTTTTTTCCTATTAATACACCCCCCCCCCCCCCCCACAAAAAAATTAAAGTAAAACAATGTAAAATCAACGCAGAACGGCTAATAGGATGTATGTATCTTTCCTATTAATACAAACCCATTAATGGCTGTATCACACAGAACTTGCACACCAATCACAAGCAAGGTTTGCTGGAATTAGTGATGTATCATATAGTGCAAACAACCTAAAAGCATAGTATAACACCAATTTGGATCTCCCAATTAGTGCAGCAAGGTGTAATAGAATCGCTCCTATTACCCAGGCTGTACACTCTCCTATTGCACTCATCTTCTTTGTCCAGTTATTGCCCAATATCACTTCTCCCATATGCCTAAAAGCTACTTGAACAACATGTCCACTCAGCATCCTTTCTGCTCCCTTTTTGACCAGCTACAATGTGGCTTCCGACACCATCACTCGACTGAAACTGTCCTTACAAAAGTCACCAACGACCTGCTAATGACCAGAACCAAAAAACATTACTCTGTCGTCCTTCTCCTCCTTGACCTGGCATCTGCCTTTGACACCGTCGACCACTCGCTTCCGTTACAAACTCATCTCTCGGCATCACAGACCTGGCCCTCTCCTGGATCACATCATACCTCACAGACTGGACATTTCAGGGGTCATTTATCAAAATGGTGCGAAGTAGAACTGGCTTAGTTGCCCATAGCAACCAATCAGATTCTATCTTCCACTTTGGACAGCTCCTTTGGAAAATGAAAGGAGGAATCTGATTAGTTGCTATGGGCATCTATGCAAGTTCTACTTTACACTAGTTTGATAAATTATCCCCCTAGTGTTTCCCACTCTCACAGCATCTCCTCGTCTTATTCCCTCTCTGTTGGTGTCCCGCAAGGCTCTATCCTAGGACTCCTGCTCTTTGGAACACTATGTGCGCCATCGCCAATCCTCACGAAGGTTTGACCGGAGGGAACCCTCTGCACTCACGATCCACTGCCATGACTGCTGGATGGGGGTGGTGGAGCAGGAGCAGCACCAGTTCAGTCAGCAATAAGGCTACTTTCACACTTGCGTTCAGAGCGGATCCGTCTTAAACGGATCCGCTCATATAATGCAAGACGGTGGATCCGTTCGGAAACGGATCCGTCTGCATTATATTGTAAAAAAAAAATTTAAGTGTGAAAGTAGCCTGAACGGATCCGTCCAGACTTTACATTGAAAGTCAATGGGGGACGGATCTGTTTGAAGATTGAGCCAAATTGTGTCATCTTCAAACGGATCCGTCTCCATTGACTTACATTGTAAGTCTGGACGGATCCGCTTGCCTCCGCACGGCCAGGCAGACACCCGAACGCTGCAAGCAGCGCTCAGGTGTCCGCCTGCTGAACGGAGGCTGAATGCTGCCAGACTGATGCATTCTGAGCGGATCCGTGTCCACTCAGAATGCATTAGGGCTGGACGGATGCGTTCGGGCCACTTGTGAGCCCCTTCAAACGGAGCTCACAAGCGGACACCCGAACGCTAGTGTGAAAGTAGCCTTACTTGAGTCTCCAGTTTCCGATGAGCATGTTTCTTTACCTGCCTACTGAAGAAACCACCCAGCAGATGCAAGACATGGAGCAGAACACGAACCAGCAGGTGTTGGAATACTTGGAGTGCACCCTGTCACTCCACATCCAAAAATCCCTGAACTACTGGGCAGGCAAACTTGAATTGTGGCCGCAACTGGCAGAGTTTGCCTTGGGCAAGCTTTCCTGCACGGCCTTTAGTGTGGCATCAGAGCGGTTGTTTAATGCAGCGGGGTGCATAGTTACCCCAAAGAGAACTTGACTTTAAAACACAAATGGTGAGAGATTAACCTTTATAAAGATGAATGAGGCGTGGATCAGCCAGGATTTCCACACACTGGTGCCCGATGCATCAGACTAGATCAGGGTTCGGGAACCTCAGGCCCACTTGTTCCTCGGCCAGAACATTTTTCGAAGCAGTCCTTAGCATGTGAGAGGCACAGTAAGGCTAGAACTACACTGTCTGTACTCACCTTCCCTGCCCTTCTTCCAGCCCTGCACTGTGTCCTGACACATAAAGCGTCAGGACATAGTGCTCATAGACATGCACTATGACCTGATGCTGTGCGCTGTAAGGTCATTGTACAGAGCAGCGGGAAGAAGACCAGGAAGGGTAAGTGATTCTGCCAAGAGGCAGTGCCATCCGGAGCTGGAGAGGTAAGTGTATTTGATTAAATGTCTTATCTGAGGTCTGATTGGGGGTGATCTGAGGCTAATGGAGGGTGGGGAGGGTCTGATCTAAAGCTGGGGGGTCTGATGGGGGCTAATCTGAGGCCAGGGAGGGTCTGATCTGAGGCTGGGAGGTCTGATGGGGGCTCATCTGAGGCTGGGGTTCTGATAGGAGTCTGATCTGATGCTAGGGAGGGTCTGATTAGGGTCTAATCTGAGGATGGAAGGTCTGATAGGAGTCTGATGTAGACTGGGGGGTCTGATAGGAGGCTGATGGAGGTTGGGGGCAGATCTGAGGCTGGAAAAAAAGGTACAAAGGTAGGGAGAGTGTAAGTTGGGTGAACCCCTCTCTGGATCCCCTGGGATGAGCTTGGCTGCCATTAACGCCAAATAAAGAACTAAATATATAACATTCTGAACTTAAAAATTAGACTGCTATATGTGCCTGTACTATATGTAATATATACAGTATAGTGCAGGCGCCAGTTTGTGCTGCAAAAATACAGCGCTCTAGATTATTTTTTTTTTTTATTGAAGCGCAATTTCTATAACTTACCCCTAAGTCTAAGTTTGCTGTCTAAAGTGAAGACAAATAAGTCACAGGGGCCTGATGAGATACACCCAAAATTATTAAAAGAGCTTAGTGGTGAGCTGGCAAAACCGTTAACAGATTTATTTAACCAATCATTAGTAACAGGAGTCGTCCCGGAAGATTGGAAATTGGCAAATGTCGTGCCCATTCACAAGAAAGGTAGTAGGGAGGAATCGAGCAACTATAGACCAGTGAGTCTGACATCAATAGTAGGCAAATTAATGGAAACCCTATTAAAGGATAGGATTGTGGAACATCTAAAATCCCATGGATTGCAAGATGAAAAACAGCATGGGTTTACTTCAGGGAGATCATGTCAAACAAATCTTATAGATTTTTTTGACTGGGTGACTAAAATAATAGACGGTGGAGGTGCAGTAGACATCGCTTATCTGGATTTTAGTAAGGCTTTTGACACTGTCCCACATAGAAGACTTATCAATAAACTGCAGTCATTGAGCATGAACTCCAATATTGTTGAGTGGATTAGGCAGTGGCTGAGGGACAGACAACAGAGGGTTGTAGTCAATGGAGAACATTCAAAACAAGGTCATGTTACCAGTGGGATTCCACAGGGATCTGTACTGGGACCAATTTTGTTTAATATCTTCATAAGTGATATTGCAAAAGGCCTCGATGGTAAGGTTTGTCTTTTTGCTGATGACACAAAGATATGTAACAGGGTTGATGTTCCTGGAGGGAAACGCCAAATGGAAAAGGACTTAGGAAAACTAGAAGAATGGTCAGAACTCTGGCAACTGAAATTTAATGTGGATAAGTGCAAGATAATGCACCTGGGGCGTAAAAACCCAAGGGCAGAATATAGAATATTCGACACAGTCCTGACCTCAGTATCTGAGGAAAGGGATTTAGGAGTAATTATTTCAGAAGACTTAAAGGTGGGAAGACAATGTAATAAAGCAGCACGAAATGCAAGCAGAATGCTTGGATGTATAGGGAGAGGTATAAGCAGTAGAAAGAGTGAAGTGCTTATGCCGCTGTACAGAACACTGGTGAGACCTCACTTGGAGTATTGTGCGCAGTACTGGAGGCCATATCTCCAGAAGGATATAGATACTCTAGAGAGAGTTCAGAGAAGAGCTACTAAACTGGTCCATGGATTGCAGGATAAAACTTACCAGGAAAGGTTAAAAGACCTTAATATGTATAGCTTGGAAGAAAGAAGAGACCGAGGGGATATGATAGAAACTTTTAAATACATAAAGGGAATCAACTCGGTAAAGGAGGAGAGCATATTTAAAAGAAGAAAAACTACCACAAGAGGACACAGTTTTAAATTAGAGGGGCAAAGGTTTAAAAGTAATATAAGGAAGTATTACTTTACTGAGAGGGTAGTGGATGCATGGAATAGCCTTCCTGCAGAAGTGGTAGCTGCAAATACAGTGAAGGAGTTTAAGCATGCATGGGATAGGCATAAGGCCATCCTTCATATAAGATAGGGCCGGGGCTATTCATAGGATTCAGATATATTGGGCAGACTAGATGGGCCAAATGGTTCTTATCTGCCGACACATTCTATGTTTCTATGTTTCTAAGTCAATTATATCTTTGACCAAATATAGCAGTCAAATTTTTAAGATGAGAATTTTGTACGGCCCGCAAACAATGTTACAAATATCTAAACATATATGCTTACAGCAGTAAAATTGTATATAGTATCATACAAATCAATCAGTGACATGGTGTGGGAATTACCTGTGGGACATTGTGT
Source organism: Bufo gargarizans (assembly GCF_014858855.1). NCBI lineage: Eukaryota > Metazoa > Chordata > Amphibia > Anura > Bufonidae > Bufo > Bufo gargarizans. The sequence goes on from NC_058084.1 coordinate 232,623,757, forward strand.
CCCATAGCTTTTTCGCACATGCATCATAGGCAAGAGTATTGCCTTGGTATTTTTACTTGTACTGTGGTGCGCATTTTGAGGACGATTGCTCCTTGTGTATATGTTTACAACAGTGCAACTAATCTGCATGACAATTGATGAATTTAGTGACATATGGGACAAAAAAGGCTTGGATTATAATTTTGTAATATGGTTATAAAAATACACCTCTGCGCTCCCGTTTTACAAATCCTATGTTGTATCCTGATAACGCTAGCAGGATGCCGCTGCTGGATATAGATTCCAGTCCCCCTGATAGGGCTGGCAGTGAAATAAAAAAAATTATTATATATATACTGTATATATATATATACACACACACACACACACATAATGGTATAGGCAGTGTATAACCTCCCTTATAAGTTCCTCTAAATGCGCTTGTATAATCGTGTCGCTTCCTACCTTACAGTGTAGCGATTGCTTGTTGCGATTCCTTATTTTTCTGAATGGACATGCGCTAGGAGCTTGTTTCAGGCTGTTTTAATCTTCAGCTCAACTGATGTTTCACGTGCCGCCCCGGCTGGTGGCAGATGCGTGCGCAGGAGTCGCTATGTATCTGGAAAGCGTGTGACGTCACACTCTGTCGTACTGATACCTCCGTGGGACAATTCCCATCCTACGCGTTTAGGGGCCTATGGGCTCCTTTATCAGGGATGTTCAGGTATTGTTGTCCTGCGGGGTATATAAGCATTCTGTTCCCATGGTAACCGCTTGATTTACCAACGCTTCCTTTGCATTCTGCCATTCAATTGCCTTCAGTATCCATTCATTTAATGTTAATTTCCTATAATTCAATATCCATTTTTTGTCACCTCCGCTCTCATTATTTTGAACCCTTTTTTCATATTCATACCCGTTTTCTTTTGATGTTTTTCCAATTTTATAGAAGGTGCTATTAAATTACCTAAATTTCGTGCCTTCCTAAATGTAAAGGTAGGGTGTGTGAAAATTTTGTCTCCAATCAGATTATCTTGCCTTAATATGTCCCAGTGATTTCTCACAATTCCTTTACATTTACCTACCCCTTCACTATATTTGGTTATTATTGGGATTTTTAATTAGTCACCATCGTCCTCTTCTTTCAACTGATCCATCGTATTCCTTTCATTTTTGTCCCGCAATATTTAATTGTCGGTCCATCCCCTTCACCCTTTTTACAGTTGGTGTCAAGACCCTCAGTTTGTATCCTTTCTCCACAAATTTCTTATTCAGTTCCTCGGTATCTTCTTCAAAGTGTGTTATGCTACTGCAATTTCTCTGGATCCTTATGTACTGACTGCGGGGTATGTTAGTTAGCCAAGTGGATAAGTGACAGCTATCTAAAGGTAAATAGCTGTTGCTGTCTGTTGGTTTATGGAACATCTAAGTTTGTATTTTCCCATATTCAATAAATAGTTAAATATAGTTAAATCTAAAAAGTTTTTCTCTTTTTGGCTCCAGTTACAAGTAAAATGCAAATAAAAGTCATTTTTAATTAAGATGTCTAAAAATTGTATCAGCGTGGTCTCCCCACCTTTCCAAATAAAAACAATATCATCTATGAATCTCCGCCAGAGGACCAGACCCGCACCGAGCTCACCAGATGGAAAGATGGTGGACTCCTCCCATCTCCCAACATAAAGGTATTAAAATAATAAATAAAAGTATTTTCGTATTTAAAATAATTATGTGTTAGAATAAATGTTATACACTGTCCTATAAAGGACATCCGCTATCGCGCCACTATGCAGAGTACATGAAGGAAAATTCATTGGCTCAGACTTTGGAGGAATAGAAAAGGTTAAAAACAATATAAGGGGTGGAGACTTTATAAAACAAATGTCAAGAAACGAAAAGCAAGTGGATTTTTAGACTAGACAGCCTTGCCCCGAAAGGACTAAACCAGGAGATGGAACTCTTTGCATTCCAATAAAAAATTAGAGCGGTGCTGACAGAAAATGGACATTGAATTATAGGGAATGAACAATGAATGGATACTGACGAAGGAGGCCGTAGGGCCCGAAACGGGTAGGCTGAGAATTGTCCCACGGAGGTATCAGTAAGAACGAGTGTGACGTCACACGCTTTCCAGGTACACTGCGCGCGTCTGCCACCAGCCGGGGCAGCACGTGAAAAAGCAGTTGAGCTGAAGATTAAAACATCCCGCAACAAGCTCCCGTCTCATGTCCATACAGAGGAATAGGGAATCGCAACAAGAAATAGCTACACTGTAAAGGTAGGAAGCGACACGATTCTACATGCGTATTTAGAGGAACTTGTGAGGGAGGTTATACACTGCCTGAATTAATAAGAGCCTGCGCAGATATACCATTAACATACAGTCGCAAGAAAAAGTATGTGAACCCTTTGGAATGATATGGATTTCTGCACAAATTGGTCATAAAATGTTATCTGATCTTCATCAAAGTCACAACAATAGACAATCACAGTCTGCTTAAACAAATAACACACAAATAATTAAATGTTACCATGTTTTTATTGAACACACCATGTAAACATTCACAGTGCAAGTGGAAAAAGTATGTGAACCCCTAGACTAATGACATCTCCAAGAGCTAATTGGAGTGAGGTGTCAGCCAACTGGAGTACAATCAATGAGATGAAATTGGAGGTGTTGGTTTTAGCTGCCCTATAAAAAACACACACCAGTTCTGGGTTTGCTTTTCACAAGAAGCATTGCCTGATGTGAATGATGCCTTGCACAAAAGAGCTCCCAGAAGACCTACGATTAAGAATTGTTGACTTGCATACAGCTGGAAAGGGTTAAAAAATTATCTCCAAAAGCCTTGCTGTTCATCAGTCCACGGTAAGACAAATTGTCTATAAATGGAGAAAGTTCAGCACTGCTGTTACTCTCCATAGAAGTGGCTGTCCTGTAAAGATGACTGCAAGAGCACAGCACAGACTTCTCAATGAGGTAAAGAAGAATCCTAGAGTGTCAGCTAAAGACTTACAAAAGTCTCTGGCATATGCTAACATCCCTGTTAGCGAATCTACTATACGTAAAACACTAAACAAGAATGGATTTCATGGGAGGATACCACTGAGGAAGCCACTGCTGTCCAAAAAAACATTGCTGCACGTTTACAGTTTGCACAAGAGCACCTGGATGTTCCACAGCAGTACTGGCAAAATATTCTGTGGATATATGAAACCAAAGTTGAGTTGTTTGGGAGAAACACACAACACTATGTGTGGAGAAAAAGAGGCACAGCAGAACAACATCAAAACCTCATCCCAACTGTTAAGTATGGTGGTGGGGGCATCAAGGTTTGGGGCTGCTTTGCTGCGTCAGGGCCTGGACAGATTGCTATCATCGAGGAAAAAAGAATTCCCAAGTTTATCAAGACATTTTGCAGGAGAACTTAAGGCCATCTGTCCACCAGCTGAAGCTCAACAGGAGATGGGTGTTGCAACAGGACAACAACCCAAAGCATAGAAGTAAATCAACAACAGAATGGCTTAAACAGAAGAAAATACGCCTTCTGGAGTGGCCCAGTCAGAGTCCTGACCTCAACCCGATTGAGATGCTGTGGCATGACCTCAAGAAAGCGATTCACACCAGACATCCCAATAATATTTCTGAACTGAGACAGTTCTGTAAAGAGGAATGGTAAAGAATTACTCCTGACCGTTGTGCACGTCTGATCTGCAACTACAGGAAACGTTTGGTTGAAATTATTGCTGCCAAAGGAGGTTCAACCAGGTATTAAATCCAAGGGTTCACATACTTTTTACACCTGCACTGTGAATGTTTACATGGTGTGTTCAATAAAAACATGGCAACATTTAATTCTTTGTGTGTTATTAGTTTAAGCAGACTGTGATTGTCTATTGTTGTGACTTAGATGAAGATCAGATCACATTTTATGACCAATTTGTGCAGAAATTCATATCATTCCAAAGGGTTCACATACTTTGTCTTGCGACTGTATATCTGATGTGAAATATGTTCAATGATATTCACCAGTGTCTATTTGGTTATGTCATATTATGTACTGGTAGTATCGCTGTGACACACGTGTGTTGATCAGTACCTCCAACATTGCTGTTTTTATATTTGATACTTTAATGAATTATTTTGTAATAAAGATATAATTATTCATCATTTATGTGTGTTTTTAAATATCCAAATGGCCCTCGGCAGCAAAACGGTTCCCCAGCCCTGGACTAGATCATTCTGGCAGTAATGTTCTGACCAGAACATTGTGTAAAATGTCCTGTTACTTCTGGCCACGTGCTTTAGCCACTATTCTGATGCTGCCACCCGGCTGAAGTCACACACTTGCTATCATCTTCTACTGCCACCATCTTGTGCTGTTACTGTCACTGCTGTTGCTCCCCACCTCCCCACTCTGTGACAGGGCCACTATGTTGACTCCTCATGCTGTTGCCACCCTCGCCAGTCAGTTCTAGGGACATCATAGTTTATTTTACCTTTTCCCCGATATGTCAGAAAAACCATAAAATGAAAAACGCTACGGATCCTGTTTTTGGAGCATCTATAAGGCCTCTATCACATGGTCAATATTTTGTATCATGATTTGAAAGGCAAAAGCAGGAGTGGGCGCAAAACACAGAAGACATGCAAATATTTCCATCACTTGTCATCTCTGTTTTGGACCCAAATACTGACCATGTGATAGAAGCCATTAAAGTCCTACATGCAGGACTTGTTATACATCTGCGTAACACCGATGCCAGACATAAATGACCAAAACTCATGTAAATTGAGCATTAGGTCTCTATCACATGGTCAGTATTTTGCATCATGATTTGGAAGCCAAACGCAGGAGTGGGTACAAAATACAGAAGACATACAAATATTTCCTTCATCCTTCACGTGTAATCTCCGATTTGGACCCACTCCTGTTTTTGTCTTACCAATACTGATCATTTACTGACCACATACTGACCATGTGAAGGCGGATACTCAAGACAGGATACGTTTTCTTTTGGGTTGTTCTTCTGACGGATCAGAAAAAGCAAAAAATAAACATGCATGTCAATACAAACCTACTACCCTTCCCACTCTGTCATGGGTGAAATGAGACAGCTATTTCACAATTTAATAGAATAAGTGGATAACAGGTTAACTACCAATATATATGGAAACAGCATATGGTGTAAAATGAGACTGCTCTTTTACTCGATAGTAGAATGTTGGGCCACAGCATAGTTAAGTACATTATACCTGATGCAAACATTGACCCTACAGTTATTTGGTCAGTTAATTCCAGCAGTTACTGTATGGCGAGCCAAAATCGGGAGCCAATCCTACTCATAGATAACGAATCATGAAAAGATCTGCACCTGTTCTGTGTTTTGGACTAGTAACGACCAAGTGAGTGAAGTTTGAACTGAGTCTAATAATGCTGCACGCTGATGCGCTCATTAACATACTGTATGTGACCTGCTTATGATACTCACAGAGGTTTTGGCAGCACTACTGATCCCATGATGGGAAAAACATTAAAGGTACCTTTAAAGGTGGTGGTGCACGCAGATGGGGATCCTGGCCAGTGGTCCCAACGTCTAGGAAAATGCAATGCAATGCTTGAGAAAGACCGATGAAGGTCGAAACGTCACTTTTACCATGCTGATTTGTGAATAAATCACCACTTGATTTTCCACACTGGCGAGTGCTGCGGATTTTTGCATTTTCCTGCTTATGATACTGACGTACAGTAATTTAAAATTTTTAATGAAGTGTCCAAATGGAATTTTTGAAAACTTCACTCATCTCCAAATATATTATACATATCACTGTATTTATTATTTCTTTATTGTAACTAGGGTTGTTACAATACCAGCATTTAGACTTCGATACAGAAATCAAATGTATCACGATTCTCGATACAAAAATCTTAGCATGTCATAGCATCACAGTTGAAGCAGCCATTGTACACACAAAATACATAATTCTCTAAAGCAAAAATCCTCATTACAACACATAAATCATTGCAGATGTCACTGATGTCAAATCTGGAAGTTGTGATGAACCAGAGTCAGTGAGGGTAAATGTCAGTATAGGAGATGTAGTAAACTAGAGCCTTTACGTATATACGACAGGCTAACAAAGATCCCGGGGCTGAGACACAGCCCATTGAAGAGAAGCAAGGCCTTGTACACATTTCCGGTGAACATTTCTATAATGAGGTCCGGTGGGCTATCCAGCTGCTTTCCAGCATTAATGCCAGATTTCATCCGGCATTTATGCTGGATCACGCAGCTGGATCATCTATAACAGATATATGAATGCAGCCTAAGCATTTGGCCAGTAAATAAGTACATAACCTTCAACAATAATTGGATTCTCCAATGCAGCTCCATGTGACCTCGCCTTAAGAGGTAGTAACACCTTATCACCTTAAGGACCAGGCAATTTTTTGCAAATCTGACCAGTGTCTCTTTATGTGTGAATAACTTTAAAATGCTTTTACTTATCCAGGCCATTCTGAGATATATGGAGTGTTCATATATTCATGTCCTGGATGCTATTACCATATAGGTGCCCCACTGGGCTGATACTGCTCTACAATTGTGTATGGGGGGATACTAGTCCCTCATTGGTTTGGAGCGTACTCTGTTTTTATACAAATTATTTGTAACACCGTAGTGTTCCTAGTATATGCTGTTTTTGTACATGTTTTAATTGATATACCATTCAATATTTTTGGATATCCAATAAAGGAAATAATTAAAATAGTTCTCTGTGTGGCTGCTCCTTGAGCTTTGTAGGCGATAATCAATACTACCCCTGCCACATGAGCTAGTACGCACTGCGTCTGCAGGTCGCGGTGCTACAGCTCAAGCTATCCCTGCCATAATCTTTAAAATGTTATGAGACGCAGCTCCTCCGACATGTTTCACCGCTCAAGGCGGAGTCTTCAGGGGAATGGAGCTACAGACAACACGAATGTTTGGTGTTGGGATGTGCTTTATACTCACAGGGCGGGTCATAATCCATCTTAGCCTATGAGAATGTCAACATTCGTATTGCTAATCGTCCCTTAGGGCAAATCACAACTCCGTCTCTCATTATGATGTCACTTTACACCACCAATCCGATAGGTCAGTGATGGCTAACCTTTTTTTTTTTTTTTTTTTAATCCCACTATGGCACTTCAACATTACAGGGTCTGATCCCTGTTTCAATGTTGTATAATACATCCGTATTGCACTACATTGACCATCAGTGTATTACAAAGCGTAATACACTGATAGTTTGCTTATGAGACCCATCCTGGGGGCTGGGACTCACAGGTCTCCGTAGCTGCCGGACCCCAATGCCTTTGAAAGGCTTGGGGGTGCCATGACAACCATTGGGTCTCCGCCACCACAACAATGGGACCTGATGGATCAGGAGAGGGAACGCGAACCTCACATATGCCACGGTCAGCGTTAACAGCGGCATATGAAAGGTTAATCCACCGGCGTCATCAGCCAGGGGTCCAGCTGTCAGTAACAGCCGGGCACCTGCAGCTGATTGCGGCACCACACATGGGCAGGGAATGGTCTGCAGGACAAGAATGCTCGCCCTGGGGCGCAAAGTAACGGTTGTTTAGGGCGAACATTCTTGTCTTAGGTCTTTAACCTGTTAAGTAATGCACCTTACTATCTTGGGGTTAATGTGGGAGGTACAAGATGGGGATACTTACTATGAATGTGAGACACATGGAGGTACTACATTAATAACACCATGTGTCTCACATTAATAATAAAGTGACCCAATCATTTATCCCATATCATAGCAACATTGAGTTTAACGTGAGTCACATTGTGACTGCCTTTATCTCAGGATATTAGGGTCCATTCACAAATCCTCAATTGTTTTGCGGTCTGCAAAATTGCAGACACTATGATAGAAATACATTTTCCTGTCCGTGCCTGCGGACAAGAATAGAGAATGTTCTATTTTTCTGCGGGCCGCGGAATGGGAATGTGGACAGCACATAGTGTTCTATCTGCATCTTTTGCAGCCCCATTAAAAATGAATAGTTCCGCACCCGTAATGGACCGTGGAACGGATGCGGATCCATTTTGCGGACATGTGAACGGACACTTAGTCTGATACCTGCCTGGGCTGTCACTCTCCTTTCCTCATCTATATCACAGCGCAGGCAGTGTACTAAAGCCCTGATGTCTGGGAGATAAGGATGAGGCGAACTGAATTTTTTCACCCGATCCTTTTGCCCCAAATGCTCGGCATAGTGTGTATGAGTGAGTTGGAAGTGATAGCTGGTGGCCGAATGAGAGTTTTGCCGACAGCTATGCAAGGTATTTGACCACTTTTAGTGTTTATACAGTAAGCATCCATGATAAACTCCATTTAACCCATAGGATACTAGCACCATACAGCTAAGGTGCAACTGATCAGCGGTAGGGGCCCGGCAGTCACTGATAGCCGAGCCCCTGCATCAGTGAACACACCGATGCCAGAGCATTAACCCTCGCTATGCCACGGTCAGCACTAAATATTTTTTTGTAAAAGATAGAGAAAAAAAAGAAAAGTAGACATACTTGGTATCGTCGCGTACATATCGACCGGCTATATGCAAATATCACACCGTAAAAATAAAAATACATAAAAAAAAATGGGCCAATTTCTGGTCACCTTGCCTCACAGAAAGTGTAATACCAAGCGATCAAAAAGGTGCATGTAGCCCAAAATGATATTTGCATCCAACAAAAAAAGAGCCTCTACCAAATGAAATCGCCTGAAAAAATATTAATAAAAAATGGCAACACAAAAACAATATTTTACTGTGTAAAACCTAAAAATAATATGCCCCCTTAGGTGAATGCTGTAAAAATAAAATAAATAAAAACTATGCCAGAACAGTAATTTTTTGTCACCTCGCCTTACAAAATGCACAATATCGAGTGATCAAAAAGTCATTGATCAATATTTTCCAATACACCTCAGGTCAGACCAGCAATCTGACTCCCAATGTTAATCAGCGCCCCCCATGTCAGCCATCAGGCACCCCCCATGTCAGCCATCAGCGCAAATAAAATAAAAACAACTTACCTCTCCTGCTCCTGGACGCCACCGCTCCTCACCACCAGCAATCTATCTTTTTCCTGGTTCTCTGCTATCAGATGTGAAGGCTGCACACAGTGAGGTCACATGGTGCGCAGCCCTGCACAGCAGACAAGCAGAGGCACTAATAAAGCGCTTCCAAAATGGAAGTGCTTCATTAGTATTTGAACCATAAGACGCAGGGGCATTTTTCCCCACTTTGGGGGGAAAAACATTGCATCTTATGGGGCGAAAAATACGGTATACCCCAAAATGGTACCAATGAAAAAGTCACCTCATCGCACAAAAAATGAACCCCCACAATCATTTAAAAAATAAAAACCAATGGCACCCGTAAACCAATCCATGAAAATCTGTACTGTAAAAGCCATATGGCGCTCCTTTTCAGAGTCCTGCCATGTGCAGTAGTAGTTTACCAGCAGTGTTGCCATATTCAGGAGAAAATGGGCAACAAATTATGGGTTGCTTTTTGTCCTGTTAACCATTGCAAAAATGAAAAATTTGGGACTAAAGCAACACTTTATTGGAATTAAACTTTTCATTTTCACAGCCAAGTGTTCCCAAATTCTGTAAAATGCTTATGGGGTCAAAGTGCTCAGTACATTCCTTAATATATTTTTTGAGGGGTGTAGGTTCCAAAATGGGGTAACTTTTTTAAGGGGTTCCACTGTAGGGGAACATCAGGGTCGCTTCAAATACAAAGTAGTGCCCAAAAACCATATGGCGTTCCTTTCCTTCTGACTACTGCCATGTGCCCCGACAGCAGTTTACTAACACCGCAGAATCAAAATAATGTATATTGAGGTTTATTTCGCTGTAAACCCTTGCTGTGTTGCAAGAAAAAAATTGATTAACATGAAAAAATTATACAAAAAAATAAAATTAGAAAAATTGCTTCTAAAATTCTAAGCCTTCTAACGACCTAAAAAAATAAATTGACATTTACTAAATTATGCCAACATAAAATAGACCTAGGCAGAATGTTGATTGTTAACAATTTTAGGAGGTATTAATATCTTAATAACATTTTCATAAATGTTGCATTATTTTATAAATAAAGGTGAAATATATCGACTCAAATTTACCAGTGTCATGAAGTACAATGTGTCATGAGAAAACAACTCAGGAAACCATGCTTTAAGGCTATGCATACCTTTGGGGGCATTTTTTTTTATATTTTTATATTTGCATTTTACTCATCTTGGTCTTAAAATGAATTTTTCAATTGGTCTTTACTAAAAAATATTCAGTACCTTTGTCAAAAAAGGATTAACTGCTGCTTAGCTGTGAAAAAAAATACTTTCACTTTGTGCGGTCATCTAATAGCCCTGACCTCGAACTAATAGCACAAAAATACTTAATTAAAGAGGATAAGAATAGAGCTATAAAGGGTGTTTATAAGCTCAGAGAATAGAGATAAGAAGCTGTCAGCTGATGTGCCTGACGGAACACAGTAAAAACACACAGCATGTTACTAGAGAATTTCAAGGCTATCCAGAAAAAGGAGACAACTATTTTTAATAAATACCAACTGAAAAAAAATGATTATAGCTCTAAATGAGTACAATGCAAAGGTGTCCATAGCCTTTAAAATAAATACTACCATAATCAATGAAATACATAATTGCAAAGTATGTGTGTATTTATTTTATTCCAATTTGTCAAAATATGTCTAAAAATGCATTATTTTTTGCCCTATAAGATGCAGTTTTTTCCAAGTGGGGGAAAATGGCAATGTGTCTTATAGAACGAATACTAATGATGGTCGCTGTGTCTAGGAATAGGAAAGGAGTGTTGATTTATTTATTTTTGTCTGATCTGAGTTCAGACTGGGGTCGGAGCAGTGGTCTTATTAACCACCTCCGGACCGCCTAACGCACATGTGCGTTCCGGAGGTGGCAGGCTGGCGCACAGTCACGCATATATGCGTCATCTCGCGAGACGCGAGATTTCCTGTGAACGCGCGCACACAGGCACGCGCGCTCACAGGAACGGAAGGTAAGCGAGTGGATCTCCAGCCTGCCAGCGGCGATCGTTCGCTGGCAGGCTGGAGATCCGAATTTTTTAACCCCTAACAGGTATATTAGACGCTGTTTTCATAACAGCGTCTAATATACCTCCTACCTGGTCCTCTGGTGGTCCCTTTTGTTAGAATCGACCACCAGAGGACTCAGGTAGGTCAGTACAGTCGCACCAAACACCACACTACACTACACTACACTACACCCCCCCCCCCGTCACTTATTAACCCCTTATAAACCCCTGATCACCCATGATCACCCCATATAAACTCCCTGATCACCCCCCTGTCATTGATCACCGCCCTGTCATTGATCACCCCCCTGTCAGGCTCCGTTCAGACGTCCGTATGATTTTTACGGATCCACGGATACATGGATCGGATCCGCAAAAAGCATACGGACGTCTGAATGGAGCCTTACAGGGGGGTGATCAATGACAGGCGGGTGATCACCCATATACACTCCCTGATCACCCCCTGTCATTGATAACCCCCCTGTCATTGATCACTCCCCTGTAAGGCTCCATTCAGACGTCCGCATGATTTTTACGGATCCATGGATACATGGATCGGATCCGCAAAACACATCCGGACGTCTGAATGGAGCCTTACAGGGGGTGATCAATGACAGGCGGGTGATCACCCATATACACTCCCTGATCACCCCCCTGTCATTGATAACCCCCCTGTAAGGCTCCATTCAGACGTCTGCATGCGTTTTGTGGATCCGATCCATGTATCCATGGATCCGTAAAAAATCATGCGGATGTCTGAATGGAGCCTTACAGGGGGGGTGATCAGTGACAGGGGGGTGATCCCCCTGATTACCCTGATCACCCCCTGTCATTGATAACCCCCCTGTAAGGCTCCATTCAGACGTCCGCATGCGTTCTGTGGATCCGATACATGTATCCATGGATCCGTAAAAAATCATGCGGATGTCTGAATGGAGCCTTACAGGGGGGGTGATCAGTAACAGGGGGGTGATCACCCTGATTACCCTGATCACCCCCTGTCATTGATAATCCCCCTGTAAGGCTCCATTCAGACGTCCGCATGCGTTCTGTGGATCCGATACATGTATCCATGGATCCGTAAAAAATCATGCGGATGTCTGAATGGAGCCTTACAGGGGGGGTGATCAGTGACAGGGGGGTGATCACCCTGATTACCCTGATCACCCCCTGTCATTGATAACCCCCCTGTAAGGCTCCATTCAGACGTCCGCATGCGTTTTGTGGATCCGATCCATGTATCCATGGATCCGTAAAAAATCATGCGAATGTCTGAATGGAGCCTTACAGGGGGGGTGATCAATGACAGGGGGGTGATCAGGGAGTCTATATGGGTGATCACCCCCCTGTCATTGATCACCCCCCTGTCATTGATCACCCCCCCTGTCATTGATCACCCCCCCCCCCCCCCTGTAAGGCTCCATTCAGACATTTTTTTTGGCACAAGTTAGCGGAAATTTTTTGTTTGTTTTTGTTTTTGTTTTTTCTTACTAAGTCTCATATTCCACTAACTTGTGTCAAAAAATAAAATCTCACATGGACGCACCATACCCCTCACGGAATCCAAATGCGTAAACATTTTTAGACATTTATATTCCAGACTTCTTCTCACGCTTTAGGGCCCCTAAAAAGCCAGGGCAGTAAAAATACCCCACATGTGACCCCATTTCGGAAAGAAGACACCCCAAGGTATTCCGTGAGGGGCATATTGAGTCCATGAAAGATTGAAATTTTTGTCCTAAGTTAGCGGAAAGTGAGACTTTGTGAGAAAAAAAACAAAAAAAAAATCAATATCCGCTAACTTATGCAAAAAAAATAAAAATTCTAGGAACTCGCCATGCCCCTCATTGAATACCTTGGGGTGTCTTCTTTCCAAAGTGGGGTCACATGTGGGGTATTTATACTGCCCTGGCTTTTTAGGGGCCCGAAAGTGTGAGAAGAAGTCTGGGATCCAAATGTCTAAAAATGCCCTCCTAAAAGGAATTTGGGCCCCTTTGCGCATCTAGGCTGCAAAAAAGTGTCACACATGTGGTATCGCCGTACTCAGGAGAAGTTGGGGAATGTGTTTTGGGGTGTCATTTTACATATACCCATGCTGGGTGAGAAAAATATCTTGGTCAAATGCCAACTTTGTATAAAAAAATGGGAAAAGTTGTCTTTTGCCAAGATATTTATCTCACCCAGCATGGGTATATGTAAAATGACACCCCAAAACACATTCCCCAACTTCTCCTGAGTACGGCGATACCAGATGTGTGACACTTTTTTGATGCCAAGGTGGGCAAAGGGGCACATATTCCAAAGTGCACCTTTCGGATTTCACCGGTCATTTTTTTACAGATTTTGATTGCAAAGTACTTCTCACACATTTGGGCCCCTAAATTGCCAGGGCAGTATAACTACGCCACAAGTGACCCCATTTTGGAAAGAAGACACCCCAAGGTATTCCGTGAGGGGCATGGCGAGTTCCTAGAATTTTTTATTTTTTGTCGCAAGTTAGTGGAATATGAGACTTTGTAAGGAAAAAAGAGAAAAAAAAAAAAATCATCATTTTCCGCTAACTTGTGACAAAAAATAAAAAATTCTAGGAACTCGCAGTGCCCCTCACGGAATACCTTGGGGTGTCTTCTTTCCAAAATGGGGTCACTTGTGGCGTAGTTATACTGCCCTGGCAATTTAGGGGCCCAAATGTGTGAGAAGTACCTTGCAATCAAAATGTGTAAAAAATGGCCTGCAAAATCTGAAAGGTGCACTTTGGAATATGTGCCCCTTTGCCCACCTTGGCAGCAGAAAAAGTGTGACACATCTGGTATCGCCGTACTCAGGAGAAGTTGGGGAATGTGTTTTGGGGTGTCATTTTACATATACCCATGCTGGGTGAGAGAAATATCTTGGCAAAAGACAACTTTTCCCATTTTTTTATACAAAGTTGGCATTTGACCAAGATATTTTTCTCACCCAGCATGGGTATATGTAAAATGACACCCCAAAACACATTCCCCAACTTCTCCTGAGTACGGCGATACCAGATGTGTCACACTTTTTTGCTGCCAAGGTGGGCAAAGGGGCACATATTCCAAAGTGCACCTTTTGGATTTCACCGGTCATTTTTTACACATTTTGATTGCAAAGTTCTTCTCACACATTTGGGCCCCTAAATTGCCAGGGCAGTATAACTACCCCACAAGTGACCCCATTTTGGAAAGAAGACACCCCAAGGTATTCCGTGAGGGGCATGGCAAGTTTTTAGAATTTTTTATTTTTTGTCGCAAGTTAGTGGAATATGAGACTTTGTAAGAAAAAATAAAAAAAATAAAATCATCATCATTTTCCGCTAACTTGTGACAAAAAATAAAAAGTTCTATGAACTCACTATGCCCATCAGCGAATACCTTAGGGTGTCTACTTTCCGAAATGAGGTCATTTGTGGGGGTTTTCTACTGTTTGGGCATTGTAGAACCTCAGGAATCATGACAGGTGCTCAGAAAGTCAGAGCTGTTTCAAAAAGCGGAAATTCACATTTTTGTACCATAGTTTGTAAATGCTATAACTTTTACCCAAACCATTTTTTTTTTGCCCAAACATTTTTTTTTATAAAAGACATGTAGAACAATAAATTTGGCGAAAAATGTATATATGGATGTCGTTTTTTTTGCAAAATTTTACAGCTGAAAGTGAAAAATGTCATTTTTTTGCAAAAAAATCGTTACATTTTGATTAATAACAAAAAAAGTAAAAATGTCAGCAGCAATAAAATACCACCAAATGAAAGCTCTCTTAGTGAGAAGAAAAGGAGGTAAAATTCATTTGGGTGGTAAGTTGCATGACCGAGCGATAAACGGTGAAAGGAGTGTAGTGCCAAAGTGTAAAAAGTGCTCTGGTCATGAAGGGGGTTTCACCTAGCGGGGCTGAAGTGGTTAACATTGGTGTGCTGATGAACCTTTTTTTTCTTATTTTTCTAAAACCTAGGTGCGTCTTATGGGAAGGTGCATCTTATAGAGCAAAAGATTTGGTACTATGAAAATAGATGATTTGATTTAAAAGCATGGCTGCACTCATTACCAGCTCTCTTTTTGCTGAACATATTAAAGAGAACATGTCACCAGTATTATGGTGTCCTAAATAAGGGCAACATAAATAAGTTATTGATTCTCTTAGTGAAATGCTGGCTCACTTTCTTTAATTGACCCAGTCAATCTGCCAACATGTTGTATTGAAAAGCTCCAGCTCATAATGGTGAGTCCTGAATATTCATGAGCTCCGTACTCTCCCCGCCTACCTGCTGTTGATTGACAGTTATTTTCCATATGAATCAGCAGCAGGTGGGCAGGGGAGTGGCTATAGCTCTAAATTTAAAAAAAACGCTGATGTCACGGTGGACTCAAATCAGCTCATTAGCATGCGGCATTTCGCATCTTTGTGTGTATATTATGAGGTAACCATCTGTCACACCAGTAAGTGAATACATCTAAGGTACTTTTTAGTAGTTAATGATTGTATATAATTAGATAAATTATAATCAAATATCCACATGACAGGTTCCCTTTAAATAATTACATTATGTATGAACAATTTAGCATGACTGTAATTTGTAATGAGACACACGCTACACTTATTACAATAAAAATATTCTTACCAGGTGAAATGATATAAAAGAAGTTCTTGAATTCATCCATCCAAACTTCTGCCAACCTTCGATTATTTTTATTGATAATTTGCCCTGTACCACCTGGGAAGGTATATGGAGTAGCTTTGCGAAAAACATGACCGACATGTGAACAAGTAACTATTTCAAGTGTTCCTCCGCACTGCCATATCTAAAGAAAGAAATTGTACAGAACATGAACCAAACCATGATGACTTGTTTAATAACTACAACAAATATTAAATGTACAGTTAGAAGAAAATTGCAAGAAAAAGTATGTGAACCCTTTGGATTGATATGGATTTCTGCACAAATTGGTCAGAAAATGTGATCTGATCTTTATCCAAGTCACAACAATAGACAATCACAGTCTGCTTAAACTAATAACACACAAAGAATAAAATGTTACCATGCTTTTACTGAACACGCAATAAACATTCACAGTGCAGGTGGAAAAAGTATGTGAACCCTTGGATTTAATAACTGGTTGAACCTCCTTTGGCAGCAATAACTTCAATCAAATGTTTCCTGTAGTTGCAGATCAGACGTGCACAACGGTCAGGAGTAATTCTTTACCATTCCTCTTTACTGTTTCAGTTTAGCAATATTCTTGGGATATCTGGTGTGAATCGCTTTCTTGAGGTCATGCCACAGAATCTCAATCGGGTTGAGGTAAGGACTCTGACTGGGCCACTCCAGAAGGCATATTTTCTTCTGTTTAAGACATTCTGTTCATGATTTACTTATATGCTTTGGGTCGTTGTCCTGTTGCAAGACCCATCTTCTGTTGAGCCTCAGCTGGTGGACAGATGGCCTTAAGTTCTCCTGCAAAATGTCTTCATTTTTCCTTTGATGATCGCAATCCGTCCAGGCCCTGACGCGGCAAAGCAGCCCCACACCATGATGGCCCCACCACCATACTTCACAGTTGGGATGAGGGTTTGATGTTGGTGTGCTGTACCTCTTTTTCTCCACGCATACTGTTGTGTGTTTCTTCCAAACAACTCAACTTTGTTTCCATCTGTCCACAGAATATTTTGCCAGTACTGTTGTGGAATATCCAGGTGCTCTTGTGCAAACTGTAAACGTGCAGCAATGTTTTTTTTGGACAACAGTGGCTTCCTCTGTGGTATCCTCCCATGAAATCCATTCTTGTTTAGTGTTTTACGTATCATAGATTTGCTAACAGAGATGTCAGCATATGCCAGAGATTTTTGTAAGTCTTTAGCTGACACTCTAGGATTCTTCTTCACCACATTGAGCAGTCTGCGCTGTGCTCTTGCAATCATCTTTGCAGGATGGCCACTCCTAGGGAGAGTAGCAGCAGTGCTGAACTTTCTCCATTTATAGACAATTTGTCTTACCATGAACTGATTAACAGAAAGGCTTTTGGAGATACTTTTATAACCCTTTCCAGCTTTATGCAAGTCAACAATTCTTAATCATAGGTCTTCTGAGAGCTCTTTTGCGTGAGGCATCAATCATATCAGGTAATGCTTCTTGTGAAAAGCAAACCCAGAACTGGTGTGTGTTTTTTTATAGGGCAGGGCAGCTGTAACCAACACCTCCAATCTCATCTCATTGATTGGACTCCAGTTGGCTGACACCTCACTCCAATTAGCTCTTGGAGATGTTATTAGTCTAGTAGTCTATACTTTTTCCACCTGCACTGTGAATGTTTACATGGTGTGGTCAATATAAACATGCTAACATTTAATTCTTTGTGTGTTATTAGTTTAAGCAGACTGTGATTGTCTATTGTTATGACTTAGATGAATATCAGATCACATTGTATGACCAATTTGTGCAGAAAACCATATCATTCCAAAGGGTTCACATACTTTTTCTTGCAAATGTATATTTGGACAGAGACAACATTTTTCTAATTTTCATTTTGCTGTTGGTAGGCCTTTCTGTCTGAAGTTTAGTCTTTAACAAGTGAAATAAATGCTCTATTGGGTTCTGATCTGGTGACTCACTTGGCCATTCAGAAATATTCTACTTCTTTGCGTTAATAAATTCCTGGGTCGCTTTGGCTTTATGTTTTGGGTCATTGTCCATCTGTATTATGAAACGCTGACCAATCAATTTGGCTGCATTTGGCTGGATTTGAGCACACAGTATGTCTCTGAAAACCCCAGAATTCATCCGGCTGCTTCTGTCCCATGACACATCATCAATAAACACTAGGGACCCAGTGCCACTAGCAGACATGCATGCATAACCCATCACACTGCCTCCGCCGTGTTTTACAGATGATGTAGTATGCTTTGGATCATGAGCTGTACCATGCCTTTGCCATACTTTTTTCTTTCCATCAATCTGGTAGAGGTTGATCTTGGATTCATCTGTCCAAAGAATGTTCTTTCAGAACTGTGCTGTTTTTTTAAGATTTATTTTTTTATTTTTTAGCAAAGTCCAATCTAGCCTTCTTATTCTTGAGGCTTATGAGTGGCTTGCACTGTGCAGTCAACCCTCTATTTTTCATGCAGTCTACTCTTTATGGTAGATTTGGATATTGATGCATATACCTGGAGAGTACTGCTCACTTTGTTGGCTGTTGTGAAGGGGTTTCTCTTTACCATGGTAATTATTAATCATCCACCACTGTTGTCTTCAGTGGGCGTCCAGGTCTTTTTCCATTGTTGAGGTCATCAGTGCTTGCTTGCTTTCTCAGGATGTACCAAACTGTAGATTTTGCCACTCCTAATAGTATAGCAACTTCGCAGATGAAGGATGGCTTGTTTCACCTACATGGAGAGCTCCTTTGACAGTATGTTTACTTCTCAGCAAAATCTTCAAAATGCAAGCACCACACCTCAAATCAATGCCAGGCCTTTTATGTGCTAAATTTAGAATGAAATAAAGAAGGAATTGCTCACACCTGCCCATGAAACAGGCTTTGAGCCAATTATCCAATTACTTTTGGTCCCTTTAAAAACAGGGTGCCACATGTAAAGGAGCTGAAACTCCTAAACCCTTCATCCAATTTTAATGTGGATACCCTCAAATGAAAGCTAAAAGTCTGGAATTTATGTCCATTATATAACTATAACTTGAATATGTTTTAGCAAACAGGTAATAAAAATTTGTGTCAGTGTCCGAATATACAGTCGTGGCCAAAAGTTTTGAGACTGACACAAATATTAGTTTTCACAAAGTTTGCTGCTAAACTGCTTTTAGATCTTTGTTTCCGTTGTTCCTGTGATGTAGTGAAATATAAATTACACACACTTCATACGTTTCAAAGGCATTAATCGACAATTACATGACATTTATGCCAAAAGTCAGTATTTGCTGTGTTGGCCCTTCTTTTTCAGGACCTCTGCAATTCGACTGGGCATGCTCGGTTTCAACTTCTGGGCCAATTCCTGACTGATAGCAACCCATTCTTTCATAATCACTTCTTGGAGTTTGCCAGAATTAGTGGGTTTTTGTTTGTTCACCCGCCTCTTGAGGATTGACCACAAACTTACAAAAACTTAAGCAGCAACTTTTCCAATATTTATGTAACTTTTGGCCACGACTGTATATGGACCTAATTTTATCTTTAGGTTAAATCAGGGGAAAACAAGTCATGGATATCTTACCACACTGTAGGATGATGTTAATATAATTATACGTACCCTAAATGAAATTTCTAAATTCTCCCCTCCCCAGATATCCATTCCAGCATCATATGTCCCAATCTCCTGGAAATAATCTCTGTCGATTGAAAAAAGGCCCCCTGCCATTGTAGGAGTCCTGTAAAAAAAAAAAATATATATATATATACACACACATACATACACACACCAAAATTGCTGCATCTATTATATTCCAGACAGAATTTGCATAAGAAGATGACCTGCCGAAAACAGTCTAGCAGTAAAAATACTTAGAAACACTATACTCCGCTACCGGGGTACTTCCAAGGCTTCCGCTGCCTGGTCCCATGTCAATTTCTGTACAACTGGTCTCTCGCAACGATATCCACATGTGGTAGTCCACAGGAATATCTGCAATAATTGGGGTTTGCTGCAAATTTTAGCTTCCCTGTTGAAGTCAATAGGAAAAAGGACCAACAATCCAGTGACAATTGCTAGTCAAAAATTGACATCTGTGGAAAAAATTATCTGTTTTTTTTTATTCCACAGATGTAAATTTTTGACTAGCAATTGCACATGGAAGCTGCATGCACATGGAAGCAATTAGCAAAAATCTAATTAATTTTACAGGTACTTTAATGCATATCTGGACAGCAAATATGCAGACATTGCGATGTGTGTGGACAGGCACCTACAAAGGTGGTGTTACAAGTACAAGTCACATGACTTCACATAAAGGAATTCAAGAGGGGCCTGGATGTATTTCTGGAGTGTAATAATATTACACGCTATAGCTACTAGAGAGGAGTTATTCTGATTGCCTGATTGGAGTCGGGAAGGAATTTTTTATTCCCTAAAGTGAGGAAAATTGGCTTCTACTGCACTTTTTTTTTTTTTGCCTTTATCAGGATCAACTTGTAGGATAACAGGCCGAACTGGATGGACAAATGTCATATTTTGGCCTTATGTACTATGTTACTATGTTTGGAAGGTAAAGGGACACTGACAGGCCCAATAACCATAATTAGCTGTACATATCCATGCACAGGTCTTCTAATGTGCATTAAAAACATATAAGTATCCCCCCTGTCCACATTATGAATACAGTTAACTCATGTTTTATAACCTGAACTAATCGCTGTTCTTTCTGCCCAAGGGGCGGGGTTTCAGCTTCTCTTGCGCCCAGCCAGCATCACCCCAACCACCGTTTTTGAAGCGTCGCCCAGCTCATCAATATTCACTTAGCTGGGCGGCTTCTGCAGTCCCCGACCTTCCGAGATCCGCATGCCCAATAGAAAGCTATGGGTGCCGGGCGCATGCGCAGAAGCTGAAAGCGAGTCCGATGCCCATAGCTTTCTATTGGGCATGCGCCGGATCTCGGAAGGTCGGGGACTGCAGAAGCCGCCGAGCTCAGTGAAAATTGATGAGCTGGGTGGAGCTTCAAACACTGCGGTTGGGCTGATGCTGGCTGGGCGCAAGAGAAGCTGAAACCCCGCCCCTTGGGCAGAAAGAACAGCGATTAGTTCAGGTTATAAAATGTGAGTTAACTGTATTCATAATGTGGACAGGGGGGATACTTATATGTTTTTAATGCACATTAGAAGACCTGTGCATGGGTATGTACAGCTAATTATGGTTATTGGGCCTGTCAGTGTCCCTTTAATGCAAAAAAAAAAAACAGCACCAGAATAAAATATTTATATTATGTTGGTTTTCAATCCGGGGGAAAAAAAAAACTAAGCAAACGTCATTATTTTCTATTCGCAATTTAGTGCGCCACATTTTCCCCAAGACATTGAATCTCTTTATACTTGTGTGCTGCTACTAATTTGTGTTCACACATCTAAAGCATTCAAGAAACAATGCATGCACTGTCCTTACAATAAGCAGGAATAAAAACACAAAAGAAAGAAAAAAAAAAAAGAAAAAAAAACCTGTATACGGCACCAAATGCCTCAGAAGTAATCGGCTGCTTGTAGTTGAGTGGTTAAATATGGAGTAGTTCCAATCACAATTTTAACCACTTCAACCCCCCTATCTGAAACACCCTTAATGACCAGGCCACTTTTTACACTTCTGCACTACACTACTTTCATCATTTATTGCTCGGTCATGCAACTTACCACCCAAATGAATTTCACCTCCTTTTCTTCTCACTAAAAGAGCTTTCATTTGGGGGTATTTCATTGCTGCTGACATTTTTACTTTTTTTGTTATTAATTAAAATTAACGATTTTTCTGAAAAAAAATGAAATTTTTCACTTTCAGTTGTAAAATTTTGCAAAAAAACAGACATCCATATATAAATTTTTCACTAAATTTATTGTTCTACATGTCTGATAAAAAAAAAATATGGGCAAAAAAAAAATGGTTTGGGTAAAAGTTTACAAACTATGGTACAAAAATGTGAATTTCTGCTTTTGGAAGCAGCTCTAACTTTCTGAGCACCTGTCATGTTTCCTGAGGTTCTACAATGCCCAGACAGTACAAAACCCCACAAATGACCCCATTTTGGAAAGTAGACACCCTAAGGTATTCACTAATGGGCATAGTGAGTTCATAGAACTTTTTATTTTTTGTCACAAGTTAGCGGAAAATGATGATTTCTTATTTTTTTCCTTACAAAGTCTCATATTCCACTAACTTGTGACAAAAAATAAAAACTTCCATGAACTTACTATGCCCATCACAAAATACCTTGGGGTGTCTTCTTTCCAAAATGGGGTCACTTGTGGGGTAGTTATACTGCCCTGGCATTTTAGGGGCCCAAATGCGTGCAAAGTAGTTTGAAATCAAAATCTGTAAAAAAATGACCGGTGAAATCCGAAAGGTGCTCTTTGGAATGTGTGCCCCTTTGCCCACCTAGGCTGCAAAAAGTGTCACACATCTGGGATCGCCGTACTCAGGAGAAGTTGGGGAATGTGCTTTGGGGTGTCATTTTACATATACCCATGCTGGGTGAGAGAAATATCTTGGCAAAAGACAACTTTTCCCATTTTTTTATACAAAGTTGGCATTTGACCAAGATATTTATCTCCCCCAGCATGGGTATATGTAAAATGACACCCCAAAACATGTTGCCCAACTTCTCCTGAGTACGGCGATACCAGATGTGTGACACTTTTTTGCAGCCTGGTAGAGGTAAAGGGGCCCAAATTCCTTTTAGGAGGGCATTTTTAGACATTTGGATCCCAGACTTCTTCTCACGCTTTCGGGCCCCTAAAATGCCAGGGCAGGATAAATACCCCACATGTGACCCCATTTTGGAAAGAAGACACCCCAAGGTATTCAATGAGGGGCATGGCGAGTTCATAGATATTATTTTTTTTTGGGCACAAGTTAGCGGAAATTGTTTTTGTATTTTCTCACAAAGTCTCCCTTTCCGCTAACTTGGGACAAAAATTTCAATCTTTCATGGACTCAATATGCCCCTCACGGAATACCTTGGGGTGTCTTCTTTCCGAAATGGGGTCACATGTGCGGTATTTATACTGCCCTGGCATTTTAGGGGCACTAAAGCGTGAGAAGAAGTCTGGAATATAAATGTCATTTGGATTCCGTGAGGGGTATGGTGAGATCATATGAGATTTTATTTTTTGTCACAAGTTAGTGGAATATGAGACTTTGTAAGGAAAAAAAAAAAAAAAAATTTCCGCTAACTTGGGCCAAAAAAATGTCTGAATGGAGCCTTACAGGGGGTGATCAATGACAGGGGAGTGATCACCCCCCTGTCAGGCTCCATTCAGACGTCCATATGTGTTTTGCGGATCCGATCCATGTATCCGTGGATCCGTAAAAATCATATGGACGTCTGAATGGAGCCTTACAGGGGGGTGATCAATGACAGGGGGTGATCAGGGAGTGTATATGAGGTGATCACCCCCCCTGTCACTGATCACCCCCCTGTAAGGCTCCATTCAGACGTCTGTATGCGTTTTGCGGATCCGATCCATGTATCCGTGGATCCGATCCATGTATCCGTGGATCCGTAAAAATCATACGGACGTCTGAATGGAGTCTTACAGGGGGGTGATCAATGACAGGGGGGTGATCAGGGAGTCTATATGGGGTGATCAGGGGTTAATAAGTGACAGGGGGGGTGTAGTGTAGTGGTGTTTGGTGCTACTTTACACAGCTACCTGTGTCCTCTTGTGGTCGATCCAAACAAAAGGGACCACCAGAGGACCAGGTAGCAGGTATATTAGACGCTGTTATCAAAACAGCATCTAATATACCTGTTAGGGGTTAAAAAAAAAAATCGCATCTCCAGCCTGCCAGCGAACGATCGCCGCTTGCAGGCTGGAGATCCACTCGCTTACCTTCCGATCCTGTGAACGCGCACGCCTGTGCGCGCGCGTTCACAGGAAATCTCAGCTCACGCGAGATGACGCGTATAACGTCCGAAAAAAACGGCAGTCACAAATGGAACGTCTGGTTATTTTCCTTTCAATTAGCACAGGGTAAGGGCAAGGGTAGGCTCAACGTGTTTTGGGGTCACTAAGGATCCCCTTCATCAGGACCATTAATACATCACATGTGGTAGCAAGTATTTATACAGTAAAAGAGCGCCAAAAGGCTGTAAAAAGAGCGCCAAAAACGGGGGGAGGAAGTGATGTCACTTCTGGTTTGCGTTCCAGAGTGGAGTGCATGGTGGCCAGCATAGATTTTGAGTGAGTTCCGGTTTGCGTTCCAGTGTGGAACGCATCGGAACATGGATGGTTAGGTGTCAGAGCCGGAAGGGAAGTGATGTCATTTTTAGACTGCGCTCCAGCATGGAACGCTTAGAGTGACTTGGTGTTTAGTTCCGGTTTGCGTTCCACAGTGGAACGCATCGGAACATATATGAATCGAATACAAATAGTTTCATTCTGAAATAGTGTGGGTCAGTGTGGAGTTATCCAAAGTGATAATAGGGGGCATATGTAATGATCACAGTACATGGTCTGAAGGTGACTAAACAAGAGATGATGTTAGTTGGGTTTCGGCTACATTTCTGTATATAGGGGGACGGAGGACGGGGGAGGAAAGGGGTGGGTGTGATTTTTCACAGATTAATTAGTTCAAATAATTAGCACCAATCTGGGGATATAGCAGAATAAAAATATAAAATAAAAATTGCACACAAAAAAAAAAAATCAAAAAAAAAAAATCACATGAATATATATTCACCACTACCCTTGAATCGGGAGTGTTTTTTTTTATATATATATATATAATAAAATATATGGCACCTCCTTAGTACATATGTAGCTCATGTACTTACACAACAAAGTGTGCATAGTGTGGAGGACAGGATAAGGAAAGTTGCATGGATTATACAGAGATTATACAGGAATCATGGACAAATAAAGGCAAACTGTATGCATAGAAGGCAAAACAAAAAATAAAATAATAAAATAAATAGGCGAAAAAATAAAAGGCAAACTGTATGTAAGTATCTCTAAAAACACGAACATATTCTTGTCTCTGAAAGAACACGTATGAATACATATAAAGGGGTAAAACCTGAACATTTTGTCGTGTGGAGCTCAATAAAGGGCGGAAAAAATTATATTGCAAAAAGTGCACTAGAAGATTAGATATATTAAAAGTAATAAACATATATAAGATGCTTAAAAAATAAATAAAGGAAATATGTGGCAAAGGTAAAAAGGTATTTCGATAGAGGATGTGTTTGTATGTATATGTATAGCTAGTAGGGCTGCAACGATTAATCGATGTAATCGATTATATTCGATAACTGGATTCGTTGTCGACGAATCCAGTTATCGAATAATCGCCGATTCGTTGCTATTCGGGGGGGCGGTCGCTGCATCTTTATTTTACCTTTTTACAATGACGCTCCCGCTCCTGTAACAGCCAGGCAGAGCGGACGGCGGCGTAACGTCACTCACTCACGTGACACGCCTGCTCCGCCTCCTTCATTCATGAAGTGGGCGGAGCAGGCGCGTCACGTGATTGAGTGACGTTACGCCGCCGTCCGCTCTGCCTGGCTGTTACAGGAGCGGGAGCGTCATTGTAAAAAGGTAAAATAAAGATGCAAGCATCGGGGCCGGGGCTGTTAGGGGGAAGGGGGAATCTGTCTATGGCACTGCTATGGGAAGGGGGGTCTGTGTATAGCACTGCTATGGGGAGGGGGGTCTGTGCACTGTTATGAGGAAAGGGATCTGTGCACTGTTATGCCCATAACAGTGCACATATCCCCCTCTCCATAACTACGCCGTCCACAGATCCCCCATAAGTGTCGTCCACAGATCCCCCCATAAGTGTCGTCCACAGATCCCCCCATAAGTGTCGTCCACAGATCCCCCCATAAGTGTCGTCCACAGATCCCCCCATAAGTGTCGTCCACAGATCCCCCCATAAGTGTCGTCCACAGATCCCCCCATAAGTGTCGTCCACAGATCCCCCCATAAGTGTCGTCCACAGATCCCCCCATAAGTGTCGTCCACAGATCCCCCCATAAGTGTCGTCCACAGATCCCCGCCATAAGTGTCGTCCACAGATCCCCCCATAAGTGTCGTCCACAGATCCCCCATAATAGTGTCGTCCACAGATCCCCCATAATAGTGTCGTCCACAATTTGTTTTAATATGGCCTTTGAACATAATTTTTCAAGTAAGATCAGATAAACCTCTGTTTGGTAATTTTGTCGTTTTTTCCGATTAATCGATTAATCGTAGAAATTAATCGGCAACTAATCGATTATTCAAATAATCGTTAGCTGCAGCCCTAATAGCTAGTGCATATTGATGGTATCGTGATACATATAGCTTTTTTTTTTTTCTCTTCTGGTTGTTGTCCGTTGTTTCTATGTTATTCGGAATACCGTCATGAAAATAATTTCCTTATTAACGAAATTTTTTTTTTTTCATTTGTGTGTATATATATATATATTCTTATACTTTAGTTATATTTTGTTGTTGATGTTTGGTATTCAGAGGTTCTGGTTAGTAATTTGAGTATTCGATTGATTCGTTCAGTCCAAAGGGTATTAGTGTATTGAAGTGATAGATCCAGTGCATTTCCTTCTGGCAGAGTTGTTAAGAGGCGGTTATATGTTCTATAGGTGAAACTTTAAGTGTTGATGGGTCCCCGTTATGTTTTTCTGAGTAATGGCGGTGTACGCTGTGGTTTAGGACGCCTCGTTTGATGTTGGAGAGATGCTCGTTCATTCTCTCCCTGACCTGTCCTTTAATTTGCAAGGACAGGTTAGTAGATACACCTCATTTTTTGTACCACAATGTAGATCTTGTTTGATGTTCCATATTTCGTTTGGGGCCTCTTTTGGTGTATTAAAAGACAACTCTTTGGTCCCATGGGTGATCATGGTGCAACATAGGCACTTTTTGAGTTGGCATTTCCGTATCCCTATCCTACTTGTATCCCGAGTGGTCCCTAATGGCAGGATCATTTTTTGTGTGTCTAGGACGGGGCAATTAGATTCTTCAGAGTTTGGGCCCTTCTGAATGTGAGAGACGGTCTTGGTAGGGAGTCCCTTAACATTGGATCTTTAAGAAGGATGCCCCAATGTTTATTTAAAATCTGTCTAATGTTTTTATGTTTAGCATTAAAACGGGTGATTAGGTTGTGTTGGTATTTATCATTGGTTGTAAGTTTCGGTCGGGTGGATTTAAGGGTGGCTTTTTGGTTTAGGGTGCATAGCTTTTTTGCGGTGGCGTTGATTAGTCCTTTCGGATAACCTTTTTCTTTGAATATGCTTTTGATGATCTCTAATCGTTCCCTCATTACTTGGTCGTTTGAGCAGTTTCTTCTGATCCTTTTCATTTGGCCAAGAACATGAGGATGCAGACATACACACCAAAAAACAAAAAAAAAGAGCTTGCGGCCGTCACACAACACACTCAATGAAAACGCCTAAATCCATCCCCTTCCACTAGCCCACCCAATACCAACGAAACCATCACACCAAAAACTAATGGAATCTTCAAGCTCTCTAAATATCCTCTGAAACAAGAATTACTATCACGCTTGAGCAAAGGCCTCTCTTTTTGCCCCACTTATTATCCAGACCCCTTTGAGTTATTTGTCGATCTCAATCAGTTCATCAGAAGACTAACCTTGAAAATACACTTTTCCATCAAAAACCTCACGGACGGGGACCATGATCTTTAAACCGTGAGGCCTCAAGTCCCGTTGAATCTGAAGAGGTTTGCATGGCCATTTCCAACAAACCACCCCCTGTACCTTCGAATCTAAAACCCAAATCTTCCTTTTACCCTCTAGGAAGCAGAGGCCCCCACTTAGAAACTTTTTTTAATTTAGTCCTTGAAGATTTTAAAACTCTAACAAAAGCTCAATCCAACATCCGTTAAATCTCAAAACCCATGAGAACAGAGCCCTGAAGGCCCTAAAGAGCAATAACGACATAATTATAAAGAATGCTGATAAGGGGAGGGTCGTTATTATGGACCGCAGCTATTACTTAGCAGAATCCAATAGAATCTTGCAGGACAACCACTACTACAGGACCATTTCAAGTGGCCCAACATCCATTTAAAAAAAAAATCTCCAGTCACTAATAGACGTTGGTTTCTCTTCTAGAATCATTAATAAAAAAGAGAAAGCATTCCACAGTAGCCTGTTTTTATTTTTTACCTAAGGTACACAAATCCATAAAAAATCCCCCAGGCAGACCAATCATATCTGGCATTGACTCCCTAAATAGGTCATTGAACTTCCCTCGTATCTTAGAGATTCCTCACATCTAGTCAGTATTCTAGATACGGTTCAATGGAAAACAAACTACCATTGGATAACATTAGATGTGAGCTCTTTGTACAGCAATATTCAACATGATTTAGGCCTCCAAGCAATCAAACATTTTTTATCCAAGGATCGTGAAATGCCCTCAGTCCAAAAGGATTTTATTCTAAAATCCATCCACTTCATCTTTCACCACTATTTTTTCACTTTTAATGAAAAATTCTACCTACAAACCAAGGGGATAGCAATGGGGACAAAATTTGCGTCCTCCGATGCCAATCTTTTTGTAGGCCTTTTTGAGGAAAAGCTAGGCCTCCTCTCCCATGATCAGATTATATTCTATAAAAGATACATCAATGACATCATACTGATCTGGGATGGAGGCGAGGAAGAATTAGTCAACTTCATCAAGGAGCTAAACACCAACAGTTGGGGCCTACAATTCAGCTCTGAAAATGACCCTCATGAAGCTATTTTTTTGGACATCCATATAAAAACCCTGTCAAACAAAATCACAACCCGAACGTATTTTAAAAAAGTTGATGCGAATAGCTATCTTGAATATTACAGCTGTCATCACTCCAAATGGAAAAACCACATTCCATTTGGCCAAATGAAAAGGATCAGAAGAAACTGCTCAAACGACCAAGTAATGAGGGAACAATTAGAGATCATCAAAAGCAGATTCAAAGAAAAAGGTTATCCGAAAGGACTAATCAACGCCACTGCAAAAAAGGTATGCACCCTAAACCAAAAAGCCACCCTTAAATCCACCCGACCGAAACTTACAACCAATGATAAATACCAACACAACCTAATCACCCGTTTTAATGCTAAACATAAAAACATTAGACAGATTTTAAATAAACATTGGGGCATCCTTCTTAAAGATCCAATCTTAAGGGACTCCCTACCAAGACAACCATCTTTCACATTCAGAAGGGCCCTAACTCTGAAGAATATCATTGCCCCGTCCTGTCCTAAACTAGAGACGCAAAAAATGATCCTGCCATTAGGGACCACTCGGGATACAAGTAAGATAGGGATACGGAAATGCCAACTCAAAAAGTGCCTATGTTGCACCATGATCACCCATGGAACCAAAGAGTTGTCTTTTAATACACCAAAAGAGGCCCTAAACGAAATATGGAACATCAAACAAGATCTACATTGTGTAGGATCCCTGATGTGCCTTTTAGAGAATAACAGTTTGTAACTGGTGGTAATTCTGTGGAAGAAAGTGGTGCTCTGTGCCTAGGTGCGGCGTCCCGCACTGTCCCTGGCTACAGAGATCACTTACCCTTCCCGGCGCTTGATCTCCTGGGTTCTCTCGTGATGGTCTGCTGTTCCTGGGAGGCTCCTGCGATCCAGTCCGGTTATCCAGAGACAGCGGCGTGCCTCATGTTACCAGGGACGCCGGGGGGGCGTGGTTCGCGCGTCTGGAGGATGACGTAGATGGACTCTCTCTCTCAAGCGCCTTCACAGTGTTCTCCC